>NW_008618995.1:3370-3617 GCF_000691845.1 Merops nubicus | reverse complement strand
TCCCTGGATAAAATGAGCTAGCAGCATGCTACAAGTTATCAGTCTTGTTAAAAGAAAAGCTCAGAGGCACTATAGCCACACTGTCTGGCAAACACGGGTTGTGAACAGGTTAGGCAAAAACAAGAGAAGGATCTCTCTGTAACTGTCTGATTGCATTGTGCTAAACCCTCGCTACAATGCACCCTGAAGAAGATGCTGCTATACAAGACACCTGGGGGAAAGGGAATCTGGGTTCAGTCTGTTCAGC
>NW_008618995.1:2772-3353 GCF_000691845.1 Merops nubicus | reverse complement strand
CACAAGACTTCAAAGGAAGCTGATGCTGACTTCAATTAATAAAAATGAAGCCCTTGCACAATTGTGTGCATTTAGTTCTTAAATGCTTTATTTTTCTTCCTGCCTGCACAGTGTATATGAGCATGCCTTCTCTAAGTCCTTTTTTTTTTTTTTATCCCAGTTAGATTGCAGTTTATTAAGGCTGAGTTTCTTTTTCTTTCTCTCTGTGTGTTTATATAAAAGTGCAATGCAATAATCTGCCAACAGAAGTCTTACAGTGTAGCCACAGAGCAGGCAAAAATGAGGACACTGTAGTTTTGAAACACCCAAGACAACTTCAGTATATGCACCAGTTCTAAGTGGGAAGGGTAAAAGAAGCACAACTGAAGCTTGAACTCGGGGGTGCATACAAATTATGGGACCCTGTCTTAGATCAGAGTGCATGGTAAAGCACAGTAAGTGTAATTTATTTGTCTAGAAAGGATAAAGATGCCCCTGAAGTACTCAGATACTGAGCCTCTGGTGTTTGCTATTGCACTGTGTTATCTCAGAAATCTAGGTGTGTAAGTCATTTAGTAACACTTTTTGTTCTTGAAAGAGTG
>NW_008618995.1:0-2741 GCF_000691845.1 Merops nubicus | reverse complement strand
AAGAGTGTCAGTGTTGGTAGAAGATCAGTAAATCACTCTTTGCATCCACCTGCTGTACTGTGTTGGTAATGGTAGAGACCAAGAGTTGAAGTTTCTTTCATACCTAAAAAGAAGTTTCCTAAAAAATTAAGGAAAATCTTGACAGCCTTTTACCAGCCAAATCAGGAGATAGAAAAAGATACTGAAAACAAAGATTCCAAATTGATTATCCAACATGTTCCACTCTCTCCCATTCCTCAAGATTTTTGCAGAGCTGGAATTAATCAGCAGCCACCTGTTCTGCCCTAGGGCATCCCTGGAATCTGGCACTATCCTCAGAAAGGTTTTTCACTACCATCTGCTGTCTTTTAGATGGTGTTTTTAGCTTCTATGACTACAGCTAAAAGTTTGTGTTAGACACCATCATCCATCACCACCACCTCTGAGTTGCCTGATGCTCCAGATCTCTGCAGGCATTGAGTGAAGCGCTGGGAAGAGATCTTTTGCATCTCTCTGAGCCTTCACTCATGCTTCCAAGTGACTTAATATATGATATCAGCCATGCAAGCCAGTGTGGGCTGAAAGTTTGGTGGTTATTAGGTTTCACAAGCAGGGTATGAGGGATGCAGTGCTGTCCTGGCATCTGCAAGTTACGGTAGAGTTGAGGCAGCCTTGCTCCATGGGTTGACTCAGATATTGCCTTGAAGTCCCTTCCACAAGCTCACTGAGAGACTTGAGACAGGATTTGCCATGTCTGTAAAATGGGAAAAATAACCTTTCTTGTTTAAAAACCACACAAAAGGAGCTAATGTTTGTCATACAGAAACCAAATTGCTGTTCAAATGCACCTGTTCCTTTTCCCATCTGATACCACCATCTAGGTGTCCAAGTGTGTGTGTTTAATATCACTGCATCAACCTGCATACTTGCTACATGATGTGAAAACAATCCCTCACGTAATAAACTGTTTGTAAGATCTTTTTAGTACATCTTGAGATCCATGGCTTGTCTGTGCATTGTCCCTGCTGTTGAGGAAATTTTGAGATAAGGAACAGTACCTGCTATAGCATTTCCTTGGTTTCACTACAAACAATTGTAAGGACAGCCCTAAAATTCCCCTCAAAAGCAAGAATGGAGGAGCAAATGTGTGCAGAGCTGTGTCGAGTCTGGTATTTCCAGCATAGTGCCAAACACTAACCTCAGTCCATGAGTTTTGGAGGTGTGATAGCTCTGAGTCTTTCAGAATTCTCTTGTTTCCACTTTATCTTCTGTCACTAATGTTTGTTTCAAGTTACTAAGATTTTCCCTGTTGGCTGCTGCCTGGAGGCTTGGAGCTTGGGAGCTTGACTTCAGAGCTTGTGTTTTATGACAGGCCATTCATTTGCTATTGAGTGCTGAAGGCATCCTCTGTAGTGGGTGTAGTGCAGTTTTTTGAGCCCTTCTGAAATACATGCTCATTTCACAGTTGATGCATCTGCAGGAGATGAGATTCAGTGTGCCAGGTAATCCCTGCTATTGTCTTGCCATGTTCCTAAGAGTTCAATGGAATTGGATGGCTCTGTGTGCCTGGAAAAACACAGACCCCCTTCAAGGATCAGGGCCTGAAGAGGAGGCATACCCAGATGGCTCGAGTACCTGGCTAGCCCCAGCCTCCTGGGGTTTTTTTTGGTTGGTTGGTTGGTTGGGGTTTTTTTTTGTTTTGGTTGGTTGGTTGGCTTGTTTGTTTATTTTGGGTTTTTTTTATGACTTCAGAACTACTTTTAGTCAAGGATAACTGGGAGTTTAAATCAGGAAGGATCAGTGTATTGCAAATAATAACAGTTTATAATAGAAATTGAACTGCAGTATTTTGACTGACACACACATACTTTTACTGAAAACATTATTTGCCAGTTCTTTTCAAACATCATGATCATATTTTAAAATGCAAGTAGGTTTATTTTTCAGGTGGAATTTGCAAGAGGGCAGAGCAAGTTCCTCTTGCTGTGCAATTCCACTTGAGGTGTAACCCGCAAAGGGCTTGGCCCACGCATTTGTAAAAGTTGGGAAATACAGCCTCACCGTCTGTTCTGTTAATTTTCCACTTTTTTTGAGCCTCTCTTCTAGAGAAAAGAGTGGTGTGGTATGAAATGAGACCTGTAACATGCCTTTGTAAAGGAAATGGCTATGCAGAATTGATGGGCAGCTGACTGTCTTACAATTAGTCTAAGACAAGCGATGACACTGAGAGCTGCAGGCACATTCTGGGCTTTTATCAGTAGAATTAAAGGCCAGTTCTGTGTGATGCAGAGTATTTCACAGGTCCCTGTACCAAACAGAGTATGTTTTTTGCCATACTCTATTTTTCATTTTTGCTTTCCTTAACAGTCTACAGCTCTTCCAACCCTACGATGAACGTTTCTTCTAGTTTTCCTTGTGGTAACTTTCATTGAATTCCTAATTACAAGTGTACCAACATGCATGAGAGAGCAGATTCTTGTGCAAATTACAGCTGCTGGCTCACGATTGCACTGCAGACCATGCTGGGCCCAGCAGACAACCCACATCGCAGGTGGGAGCTCCTCTTGTCCATGGGGAGCAAGCTGGGCTCTCCTCAAGCCTCTCAAACTGGGCACTTGGGCTTCTCTCCCTCCCTTTTTCCTTGACACCCATCAGTCACAGGAGTGTCTTGTCTCATGTCAACACGTGACCATCTCCCTCCCCTCTGGTTTCCCCAGGGTGAGCAGCGTGGCTGCCCAGGGGCGCCCGGGGAAGCAGGGGCT
>NW_008618994.1:15484-18340 GCF_000691845.1 Merops nubicus | reverse complement strand
TTCCATGATTCCATGATTCCATGCTTCTATGAGTCTACGATTCTATGAGTCTATGATTCCATTAATTCCGTGATTCCATGATTCCTTGAGTCCATATGAGTCTACGATTCTATGAGTCTGATTCCATGATTCCATGATTCCATGATTCTATGATTCCATGATTCCGTGATTCCGTGATTCCATGATTCCTTGAGTCCATGAGTCCATGATTCTATGATTCCATGATTCCATGATTCCATGATTCCATGATTCCGTGATTCCATGATTCCTTGAGTCTATGATTCCATGATTCTATGAGTCCATGATTCCATGATTCTATGAGTCTACGATTCTATGATTCTATGATTCCATGATTCCATGATTCCATGATTCCATGATTCCATGAGTCTATGATTCCATGATTCCATGATTCCTTGAGTCCATGAGTCCATGATTCTATGAGTCCATGATTCCATGATTCCATGATTCTATGATTCTATGAAGGGTGGTGTGGGAAGGGTCTGCTCACCCCAAGAGGCAGCAGGACTCTGCTCAGGCTGTGCTCTCCCTCACACCAGGGCTCCATTTGTGTCTACAAAGTGCCTCTCCCCGACGACATCACCAAGGAGGCAGGATACGACCCCAACTTTGGCATGTTCCAAGGGATCCCCAGCAACGACCCCGTCAACGTGCTGGTCCGAGTCTATGTGGTGCGGGTGAGTCCAGCTGCAGGGTGTGGAACAGGCTGGTCCCTTCTGGGCCACCTGCCCAGGAGCTGCTCCCAGGGCTGTGGGGACGTTGGGTTTCAGCTCTCAGTGCATCAGGGCCCAGGGTGCAGCACGAGAACTGAGCAGCTCCTGGATGGTGACCTGAGTGGTGTCTCCACGGCTGTGTGCTCCGAGCAGCAGGAGGGAGCCAGGCTCCTGCCAGATCCCAAGACCTTCCTCCTGGTGTGTAGGAGGGGTCAGAGTGTCTGTCCTAGCACTCAACTCAAGGGAGTAACTGGGATGAGCCCAGACTGGGAGGTGCTGGTTCCTCACACAGCCACGACACCTCAGTGGAGCCCATGTGGGGCAGGAGGAGAGCTGGCAGGGGCTAGCAGACCTCACTGAAGGGCATGGTACCTCCTTGAACATGGGCTGAGTGATGATGGATCCGACCCAGCTAACACGTTTCTTTATATATGGAGTGTCCTCTGAGAAGTCTTTTCCTGATCTCTAAACATCCTCGTGTCCCCAGATGTGTGAGCGAGGTCCTGTAGGCACTTGAGAAGGAGCTGAGTCCTGCTAGAAGCTCCTGGGCTTCTCTTTGTCACAACTTTGTCCCATTGTGTTACAAAGGCAGCCCACTGTTGGCAACGTGTCCAGCCAGCCTGCTTCTCCATCCACTGCTGCATCATGGAACACTGGAGCAAGCTGCCCAGGAAGCTGTGGATGCTCCATTCCTGGAGGTGTTCTGGGCCAAGCTGGATGGGGCCTTCTACAACCCAGTCTGGTGGGAGGTGTCCCTGCCCACGCAGGGGGTTGGAACTGGATGATCTTGAAGATCCCTTCCAACCCAAACCCTTCTAGGTTTCTATGATCCCATTGCCCAAGGGGGTAACAAGTCTCTGCTCCACCACCAACACACTAAGGCTGCAATGGTGGACACCAGCCTGGGCATCCCCACCACCAACCAGGACTGGCTGGCTGTGTCCTGGCAAGGGCATCTGCTGTTGTGTGCTGTGAAGGAGGGTGGGAGTGGAGAGTTTGGGGATACTCATCATCTTTATGGGGAGAAGCCAGAAGCCCTTGTCCCTAATGGAGAGTGTGAAGAGACCAAGAGAGGAAGGGGAAAATCTTGACATCTTAGCCAGGTTGTTGTTGCAGGTCTTTCTTTAGAGGATCCTGTTTCCTTCCAGCAATGAGGGAGGTGCCAAAGGAGCCTGGTTATGTCTCTCTGGAGGGACACAGCCAGCCCCAGCCCCTCCCCAGCCCAGGACACCAGGCAGGATTTATCCACAGTTTAAAACAAGCCACCCTACTTAGGGGAACCAAAGAATTCAGCCACGTGCCTGTGGCCAAGCAGAGCCAGAAGGGAAAAGGGGCCATCCCTGAATTCTCTGCTGCTGTGGACAACACCAAAGTATCTTCTCTGTTCTCTGCAGGCCACGGACCTTCACCCAGCTGACATCAATGGGAAAGCTGACCCCTATATTGCCATCAAGCTGGGGAAGACAGACATCAAGGACAAGGAGAACTACATCTCTAAGCAGCTGAACCCTGTCTTTGGGAAGTGAGTTGTCCCCTGCCCTGTTACCTGTCTGCAGCTGGGAGTGGTGAGCTGAGCCTGAGCCAAGCTCAGACCCACATCCTCTTCACCCACAGCTGCTGCTTGGGCTCAAAAGTTGGGACTCAGCACACGGAATGTTCCTCACAGCAGTGGGGGCTTCCTCATTTCAGCCGTTGTTTGCCTAGAAGTGTGGTCAGTTATAGAATCCTTTTGGTTGGAAGAGACCTTGAAGATCAAGTCCAACCATTAACTCAGCACTGCCAGGGGACCACCAAAACATGTCCCTCAGCACCACATCTCCACGGCTTGGAAACCCCTAAACCTCCCCTGGGGCAACTTGAGGCCCTTTCCTCTTGTGCTGTCCCTTGTTCCCTGGGAGCAGAGCCCGACCCCCCCCTGGCTCCAGGCTCCTGTCAGGAGCTGTGCAGAGCCAGAAGGTCTCCCCTGAGCCTCCTTTGCTCCAGGCTCAGCACCCCCAGCTCCCTCAGCTGCTCCTCCCCACACTTGGGCTCTAGACCCTTCCCCAGCAGCTCCGTTGCCCTTCTCTGCCCACGCTCCAGCCCCTCACGCTCCTTCTGGGCGTGCGAACCCCACAACTGACCCCAG
>NW_008618994.1:13282-15355 GCF_000691845.1 Merops nubicus | reverse complement strand
AGCTGGCTGTGGCCCAACCCCCCAGGTCCTTGCCCTGGGGCACTTTCCAGCCCCTCTTCCCCCAGCCTGGAGCTCTGCAGGGGGTTCACACAGCAAAGAGGTGCCTGTAGGAAAGGGTGTTCAAGAGACATCTCTATCTGGTCGAGAGAAGTACCTACTTTAGGACTCCTTAGGGCATCACTGAACTCCAGTGGGAGCATGGCCTGGCTCTGAAACTTCTTTCCAGGGCTGTGAGACATCCAGGTGAAGCAGTCACCCTGTGCCACCTCCTGTCCAGGGCTGCTGAGCCAGAACCAGCCCATGCAGAGGTGCAGTTAAACCCTCCTCAAAGGTCCTTCAGCAGCAGATGCAGATGGAGCAGCATCCACAGGCTGCAGCAGCCCCTCCTCACCCACGTGCCTGTCTGGAGTAGCCCCCACACCTTTCTTTTCTCTTTCCCCTTGCCTAGATCCTTCGACATCGAGGCCACCTTCCCCATGGAGTCCATGCTGACGGTGGCAGTGTACGACTGGGACCTGGTGGGGACCGACGACCTCATTGGGGAGACCAAGATTGACCTGGAGAACCGCTACTACAGCAAGCACCGAGCTACCTGTGGGGTGTCCCAGACTTACTCCATGTACGAGCAAAGCTTCCCCTGCCCCACCTTCTGCCTGGGGTCACGCCTGGCTCATCTTCCACACCAAGCCCAGACCTCCTGCAGGAATCTCTCTCCTTTATCGCCTGCTAAAGGAGGAGTTTCTGATGTGCCCTCCCTCTTCAGAGAGGTTTTGTGACCAGCCCAACAGGGCAGCAGTGGAACGGGTTGGGTGGAGCCCCAGGGTGGGGAGGATGGGGCTGAAGGGCACTGGTGGGACTGGGCAGAGGGGTGAGGTCAGAGCTGAAACAGCAGCAGGGACAAAAGAGCAGTGCCGGGCATCAAGAGCCAAGTGGGAATGTCAGGTGGGAGTCAGCATGGAGCAGAGGGTCTGGGGTGGAAGGGTGTTGGTGAAGTGGAGGGTGAGGGCACAGAGGGACCCAGTTAATCTGCTCTGAAGTTTCACATCTGCTGCCTCAGATGCTTCCCCTGGGAATCTTTTTGTTCTGCTGGAAGAGGGGAACAAAATAATCTTTTCCTCCAAATTTTGCTCTGACCTCACTGACCTTGCCCTCCCGTTCACAGACACGGTTATAACACCTGGCGTGACCCCATGAAGCCCTCCCAGATCCTGTCCAAGCTGTGCAAAGAGGGCAAGGTGGATGGGCCACACTTTGGGCCAGGAGGAAGAGTGAAAGTTGCCAACAGGGTCTTCACCGGCCCCACGGAGATTGAGGATGAAAATGGTACCTGCCCCGTGGGATGAAGGCTGTGGAGGGGAGCTGGGGTCTGGGGTGTCCCCTCACCATCCAGGGTTGGAGACGTGTGTAGTGGCCCTATCACCCCAAAGCAGCACTGCAGTCACTCTCCATCCACCACCCTAAATGAACCTCACAGCCTGTGGCCAACTCAAGACTCACAGACCACCCAGGCCAGGGGGTTGCTCTGAGGATCACTCGTGGGTGCCTTTGAGAACTTCCTCCTGGCAATGCATGCCCAAGGAGCAATGAGGACAACCCACCCTGGCCTTTCCAGGCTTTAGAAAGGAGCCATTCTCCATGGAACTGCATCCCCCCAAAAATGGTGCTGTCCCAAGGCAGTGGTGTGCTCTCAGGAAAGATGAAGGCAGGCCAGGAGGGGTGAGGAGAGCAGGAGAACTTGGTCAGTGGATGTGGAGCTTGTTCAGCCTGGCACACTGCAGATTAGCGGGGGATCTGGACCTTCTTTAGGTGCCCAGGTTTGGAGAGAGGAGAAAGAGGAGAGCTGGGAAGCGTTGGCTGAAGGACAAGGTGTCCACAAGGAGATGGAGAGGAGGGGTGGGCAGGTCTGCTCTCTTGGACTAGGATAGGGGGCCAGGGTGGTTTGCTGTCCCTGGCGCCTCTCTGCCCAGCTCTCCCTCTGCCCACACAGGCCAGAAGAAGCAGACAGACGAGCACCTGGCCCTGACTGTGCTGCGCCACTGGGAGGACATCCCCCGGGCGGGCTGCAGGCTGGGC
>NW_008618994.1:9774-13268 GCF_000691845.1 Merops nubicus | reverse complement strand
AACCCCGACAAGCCAGGCATCGAGCAGGTCCTCCCAGCCCAGAGCAGGACTCAAGGCTGGGTGTCTTCACCAAGGGCAGGGCTTGATGTCAGCCAGGCAGAGAGGGTGGGAGGAAAACCCTGAGGGACTTTTTAGGCTATCGAGGAACAACAGGACTGGGGGGAATGGGGCAAAGCTGGCAGTGGGCAGATTCAGGCTGGATGTGAGGAAGAAGTTCTTCCCCATGAGAGTGGTGAGACCCTGGAATGGGTTGCCCAGGGAGGGGGTTGAGGCCCCATCCCTGGGGGTCTTTAAGGCCAGGCTGGAGGAGGCTCTGGGCAGCCTGATCTAGTGGGAGGTGTCCCTGCTCATGGCAGAGGGGTTGGAACTGGGGGATCCTTGTGGTCCCTTCCAGCCCTGACCGATTCTGATCTGTTTTAGCAGAGGACTTTAGAGCCCTAATGGCTCAATGGATGGACGTGATGATCTTAAAGGTCCCTTCCAACCTAAAGGATTCTATGATTCTAAAAGAGTGGCACTGGGCCATCAACACCCGTTGTCCTTAGCAGACTAAACCTTCAGTGCCTCTCCTGCTCCATCCTGCATCCGTGTCACACCCTCCGGTCCCCTGCCCCCCAACTCCCTGTGCCTGTGCCCCTCAGCACCACGCCGTGCCACGGGGGGCTGCTTCAGGGGGGTGGAAGAGGACTGGTGACGTGGAGAACCCTGCCCTGCTCCACATCTGGCAGGGTTCCATGCTGTGGGCCCTGCCCCACATATGGCATGGCCAGAGCGATGTTGGAGGGCACAAGGAGCTGGGAAGGAAGCATCTGGAAGGGGCTGGGAGGGCAAGGAGGGGTCAGGGATGCTGACTGCACCTCTCCCACCCTGCAGGGTCGCCTGGAGATGTGGGTGGACATGTTCCCCATGGACATGCCAGCGCCTGGCCCTGCTATTGATATTTCCCCCAGGAAACCAAAGAAGTAAGGACCCTCCCAGGCAGCCAGCCCCAGGGACAGCTGAAGCTGGGGATGGAGCCCAGCTTCTCCCCTCTCCCACCGCTGCTCATGGGGACCTCAGCCGTGCTGGCATCTCAGCAGAGATCCCAAGACTGGAGGCATCAAGAGATGTCTTCCCCTTCCAGAGCTGCTCCCGAAGGGTGGCATCCCACCTGCTCCATCCCCTGCAGCTCCTGATCTCTCTTAGCTCCATAGATCAGGAAACCAAATAGCTACCCAGATCCCCTCCCAGGCAAGGAGGGTCCATCCTGGGCAAGGGTTAGCCCAGGGCAGGAAGGTCACTTGGACAGAGCTGGTCAAGAGCAGGACAGAGAAGGCACCAGGCAGTGTCATAAAGAATTCCTCCTTCCCCACCCTGCACTCTCTCAGCTCACTGAGAGAATGGACATCTCTTCCAGAGGGCCAGGACACAGGACTGGCACCGGGCATCCTGTTGGGACTCCCACCACTCCCATGCTCAGCAGACAACGCTCTCTGCTTGACAAATTGTTGATTCTGGGGGTGTTGAGCTCCTGGCCCAGGCTGCCCAGAGAGGTGGTCGCTGCCCCATCCCTGGCATCGTCCCAGGGGAGGTTGGAACAAGCTCTGAGCACCCTGCTCTAGCTGCAGATGTCCCTGTCCCTGCAGGGGGTTGGACTGGGTGACCTTTGAATGGTCCCTTCCCACTCAAACCAGTCTGGGATCTGAGCTCACCTGGAGATCCCCCTCCTGTTCTTGCCCTCAGAGAAGACCCCTGTGAGGAGGTCTCTGCCACCTCAGCTCCTGGCCCTGGCAGCATCACTCCATCCCCTCCTGTCCCTCGTTCCTCACCTCCTCCTCTCCCTTCCTCCTGCCAGATATGAGCTGAGAGTGATTGTGTGGAACACAGATGAGGTGGTCCTGGAGGATGATGATTACTTCACTGGCGAGAAATCCAGCGACATTTTTGTCCGGGGGTAGGTGCAGCCTGACCTGCCAGAGCCCCCTCCTCTGCCTCTCCATGGGGGGGTCGTGCTGGTGCTCGCTGGGCTCCCCAGGCTGGTTTTGGGGCAGGGAGGTGGGATGGGTGATCACCTTTGTGCTTTGTGGGCACACTCAGAGCTCGAGAGGAGAACCCTGCGTTGGGTGCCCCAGCCTGGAGGACATCCAAAGGACAACCAAAAACCTGAGAGCACCCTGGGGAATGGAGAGGTCTTGGTTCCCCAGAGGAAGGGGCTGGGGGCCACTCGTGGTCTTTAAAACCAAGCAGTGTTCCCCTGGGGCCCAGACTTGCTGGTGTGGACCATCCTCCGTGTCCCTTTTGCTCTGGGACTCACTGGAGTCAGAAAATTTGGGGCACAGGGAGTTGTGAAGGCAAGGTGGGCATGGCCCCTCTGTCTGCTGGGGGGCAGGACTGGGACCCCATTGTCTCCAGTTGCACGGTGCCCATCTGAGCTGGGCACTTCAGGTCCCTTTGCTGGGGACTGGGTCAGCAGGGACAGCCCCACCTTGGGTGGATGTGCCCTGACCTGGACCACGGACCGAGCTGCCTCCACATGGGCAGCTGCCCTAAGGGGAGCCCTGAATCCCCTGTGGTGGAGTGAGAAGTTCTCTCCAGCCTCTGCTGGGCCTCCAGTGTGAGATGGGGGCATCCTTCCAGCGCGCTGGACTCCCCAGCAATGCTCCTTGCTCCTGTCCACCTCTTAAACATCTCCCTGTCCAGAGGAAGACCCCTGAGAACCCTCCAGCATTCCTTGCTCTCAATCCCCCCTGCTCTTTCCAGGGCCCCCGTGCCCGTTCTGCTCCCCGGAGATGCTGCTGCAGTGATGGGAGCAGCCCCAGCCCATTGCTCACACCTTCTAGATCCTTCCTAGTCCTGTGCCCTCATCTTCCTCCCGTGACGTGCCACGCCCTCCCCTCTGCAGGTGGCTGAAGGGTCAGCAGGAGGACAAGCAGGACACAGATGTCCATTACCACTCGCTCACGGGGGAAGGCAACTTCAACTGGCGCTACATCTTCCCCTTCGACTACCTGATGGCAGAGGAGAAGATTGTCATCTCCAAGAAGGAGTCCATGTTCTCCTGGGATGAGACCGAGTACAAGATCCCAGCCCGCCTCACCCTGCAGGTCTGGGACGCCGACCACTTCTCAGCTGATGATTTCCTCGGTAGGTGGAGGGGCCCCTGAGCTGGGGCAATGAGCAGGGAGCTCGTGGCTGGAGGAGCAGGGAGCAGTGTGGGCTGAGACACAGCCTATGAAAGAACAGCACCTGGAAGGTCAGCTCTGCTCCTCAACTCCACAGCGTCCTACAAACCCCCTCTAGGTGCTGCTGGTAGGGGCAGGTAGGATGAGATTGTCTCCACTGCTGCTGTTCCAAGGCTGCTCCTGTAGCCAAAACGTCAGATTTGAGTTCTCAGAGCTAGTTCAACGTGACTCTCCAGGGCAGGAGATGCTGGCCCAGCCCACCTCCAGCCAAGGACTCAGCACTTTGGGGGTGCCAGCATCTGGACTCCCCTTTGTCCTTCCAGGGGCCATAGA
>NW_008618994.1:8704-9743 GCF_000691845.1 Merops nubicus | reverse complement strand
ACCGGAACCGCTTCCCCCGAGGAGCCAAGACGTCGAAGCAGTGCACCCTGGAGATGGTGACCAACGAGGCAGAGCTGCCCATGGTCTCCATTTTCAAGCAGAAGAGGGTGAAGGGCTGGTGGCCCTTCGTGGCCAGAGATGAGAACGACGAGCTGGAGGTCACCGTAAGGATGGGGAAAGGGAGATATTGCAACCTGGGGGCTGCACTCTGCAGACAGCCTCCATCCCCCCCACCCTTGGTCCCCTCTGTCCCCGTGTTTTGGGGGGCTGGGGAGCGTCGCCCAGGTCTCAGCAGGACTCTCTGCTCCCCGCAGGGGAAGGTGGAGGCTGAGCTGCACCTTCTGACAGCAGAGGAGGCTGAGAAGTCCCCCGCCGGGCTGGCTCGCAACGAGCCCGACCCGCTGGAGAAACCCAAGTGAGTTGGAACCCCCAGACCCCAGCAGGCACTGAGGAGACCCCACGGGGTGGGCCCAGGAGGGGAGCGAGGAGAGGTTCCCCTGGGAGCTGGAGGGAGAAGGGTCATGGGCCATCTCTACGGGTTCCCCCCATTGTCTGCTGCTTTTCCTCCCTCTCTTCCTCCTCTCCATCCCTTCCTGGCTCCATGGACTCTCCTTGGCCCCCCACCTCCTCCTCCCCTCTGCTCCTCACCATCAGAGTCCAGCTTTGAGTCCAGTCCTCTCGCTCCCTCACAAACCTGAGTTCCTCCCCCTGGCACATCACGCTGAGTCGCCTTGTCCACCCCCCTGTGATCCTCCTGGCCGGGCTCTTTCACTGTCCAGGATGCCCAGGGAAGAGCCTCCTGCCCTCCCTCCATCTGCCACACATCTGGACCTGTTGGAGCAGGTCCAGAGGAGGCCACGAAGATAATCCAAGGGCTGGAACCCCTCTGCTGGGAGGCCAGGCTGAGAGAGTTGGGTTTGGTCAGCCTGGAGAGGAGAAGGCTCCAGGGAGAGCTGGTGGCCTGCCAGCCTCTGGAGAGGAGCTGCAGGGGAGCTGGGGAGGGACTTTTTTTACAAGGGCTGGGAGTGGATGGTCCTGG
>NW_008618994.1:7911-8646 GCF_000691845.1 Merops nubicus | reverse complement strand
ATGGCAGCGGGTTTGGAACTGGATGACCTCTAATGTCCCTTCCAACCCAACCCCTTCTGCCATCCTATCACCTCTCCTCTGCAGCCATGACAGTAACAACGGGTGTTTGCTTCCCCTGCAGCCGCCCAGACACGTCCTTCATCTGGTTCCTGAACCCCCTCAAGTCCATCAAATACCTCATCTGCACGCGCTACAAGTGGCTCATCATCAAAATCGTGCTGGCCCTGCTGCTGCTCATCATGATCGCCCTCTTCCTCTACAGCATGCCAGGCTACATGGTCAAGAAGCTGCTGGGAGCTTGAAGTGGGGGGAACCTCCCCCAGCCCCACGCCAGCACCTCCCCAGCCCCACGCCCTCCTCCTCCCCACAGTCTCTCGGCAGCGTTGAGGGACATCTCCTCTCTGCTGCTGGGTCTCCTCCTTTACATTCCTCCTCTGCGGGTCCCATTCGTGGCTTTAATCCCCAAGAAACGAGGCTGGAGGATGGTGTCCATCCCCCCCCCAGGCTGGGGCCTGGGGCCCTCCTGGGAGCTCAGCCCCGGGGGAAGGGGAGGTTGAGCTGGAGCTGTGGGGCTGGAGCTGCTGGCTGGAGCCACGGGAAGGTTCCTCGGAGGGATGCTGAGGAACGAGGTCAAAGCAGGGATCTGGGGACACTCCAGCCCCACCAGTATCCCCGCTGCCAGCACCCTCCCTGCTCCACTCACAGCTCTGGAGGTCACTGTCCCTCCACACAGGG
>NW_008618994.1:7046-7819 GCF_000691845.1 Merops nubicus | reverse complement strand
TGGTGGTGGCCAGGCAGCCCTGGGGGCTCCCAGGGAGCCACGTTCTGAGCACAGGGTGAGCTCCCCGGGGCCTTCTCCACTCTCTTGGTTTGGGTTGATGCTCTCCATGGTGGCTGGAGCCTTTCTGGGCGTGCACGTGAGGGAAGGGCTCGTTCCTCAGCTCCCTGCAGCATTCTGCTGTCGAGGAGCCACCTTCTCCAGCTCCGGGTGTGCAAGACCCTCCTTGGGTTTATGAGGAGACCTCGGGGACGTTTTTAGGATGCTACTGGTTGAATCAGTCAATAAAAATCGGCTTTCACTTCCGGGCTCTCCGCCGGGGTGTCACAGCAGTGGGGAGTTGGAGGGTTGCTTCTGAGGAGTCTTCTCCTCCTTCCATCCCTCTGCTCTGCTGCTTCCTGGTCACAGACTCTTCCCTCTGCCTCTCCCCAGTCCCCATGTCCTGGGCAGCAGCCAGGTCCCTCAGCTGCATGGGGACCTCCAGTTCCCTCCAGAAAGCAGTGAGAAGCCATCACATCTCTCACTGTCAAGCACAGAACTGTGTTGGTTGGAGAAGACCTCTAAGATCCTGGAGTCCAACCAATAACCTGACTCTACCAAGTCCACTGCTGCCCCGTGTCCCTCACCCCACATCTCCACAGCTTGGAAACCCCTCCAGGGGTGGGGACTCCACCACTGCCCTGGGCAGCCTGGCACAGCCCTGGGCAACCCTCCAGGGCAAGAAATTGTTCCTCAGGGACAACTGAAACCTCCCCTGGGGCAACTTGAGGCCCTTT
>NW_008618994.1:5820-6665 GCF_000691845.1 Merops nubicus | reverse complement strand
TCCCTGTTGTTTTTTTTCTTCTCCCTATAAAGCTCAGAATCCCAAGTTCAGCTCACGGGGTCTGTGGTGCTGCAGACCTGTGAGGCCTCAGGGCACCCCCCGGGCAGGGCTGTGCTGCCAGAGCTCCATGGTTGGTCACCCACGATCCCTTAAGCACATTACACCTACCGCAGCAATCCGCTTAGAGGAAGGCACCCGGAGGCTGCTGGAGGCTGAGCCCCGGGCTCACTGCACCTCTCCTGCAGCCCCCAGGGCCAGGGGGTGGCCCAGGGCATGGGAAGAGCCCCCAGGGCTCTGGGGTGCTGCTCAAGGCTTCGCCACCAGCCTGCAGGTTCCTCCATCACCCCCATGAGAGCTTCGACCCCACGTCCCTCACGTGGTTCTGGGGTTCCTCAGCCCAGGGAGGTGGTGGTTGCTCAACCAGGTCCTGGAAATGGGGGTTAAAGGTGCTCTGGACAAAGCTGAGCTCCCCCAGGTTTGGAGGAGGTTGGGTTGGTGCCACAGCCTGAGGGTTTCAGACCTGCAGAAGCTCCTGTAGGTCTGCAGTGGGGCTGAGGCCATACCTCCTGTGGTGTCCCACTGGCTGGGGGGTCAGCTGTGCCCACAGAGCTGTGGGACACACAGAAACCCCTTCACCTGGAGAGGAAAACATCTGGGGCTGATTCACAGCCACAACTTCACAGTGAGGGTACCACAGATCCTGTCCCAGCAGCACCAACCCCTGTGCCCCTTGATTTAGAACCACAGAATTGTTTTGGTTAGAAGAAACCTTTCAGATCCTGGAGTCCCACCACCAACCCAGACCTACCAGGTCCCCACCAAGCCCTGTCCATGCCTGTCCCCAT
>NW_008618994.1:0-5485 GCF_000691845.1 Merops nubicus | reverse complement strand
TCCCAGCAGCACCAACCCCTGTGCCCCTTGATTTAGAACCACAGAATTGTTTTGGTTAGAAGAAACCTTTCAGATCCTGGAGTCCCACCACCAACCCAGACCTACCAGGTCCCCACCAAGCCCTGTCCATGCCCTCCTCCGGGGGGCTGCAGCTCCAGCCCAGGCTCTGGGCTCCCTACTGGGCAAAGAGGAGAAGAAGAAAGCTGCCAAACACCATGAAAAGCCTTGGAAAATTTTATTCCTTACTGAACTGGAACAGTGTTTTCATTTGGTTTCCACACAATAAATACTTCAGCAGTAGCAGGAACCCGACCCCCCAGTGACAGAGCTCTGGGGAAGGTCCTGAGCCAGGACCTCTGCTCATGGCCAGGCTTCACCAGACCTGCCTTCAGGGGCAAGCCCCTGCAGAAGGACTGAGCTGGCCCAGCCCCAGGGGGGGAGCCCAGAGCACCCCAACCCCCAGAGGAGCCAGGACCTGCTGGCAGCAGCTCCTCGGAAGGGCTCAGTGGGGAAGGGATGGAACCAAACCCCCCCCCCCAGCACCAAACATCTCCCCCCCTGCATCACCCCACGGCCCCAGGAGGGCACCTCCAGGCTGTCCAGCCCCACCACGCAGGGGGCTGGTGGCAGAAGACCCAGTTAGAGTGCAGTTAATGTCTCCAAACTGGTTTCTAGAAGAACAAAGCAGCATCACCAACCCCCTCCCCACCCTGCCCAGGAGGAGCCAACACCCACACGGCCCCCAGCCCCCAAAAGAGCTCTGGAGGGCTGCAGAGAAGCTCCCTGTCCTCCATCTACAGCAGGGCCCCGTGCTGGAACCCAGAGAGATGAGACCATTTGTAAAACCACTCAGATGGCAGGACTGAGACCCAGATGTCCCCACCCCACCTCTGCAGTGTGGGTTTGATGCTGCTGCCTTGCTTTGCCTTGAGGAGGAGGTTACAGCTGGAGAAGAACATGAGAAGACCAGAGCCCAAACCAGCCTGGGACCCACCCCCCTCCTCCTCCAGAGGGGCACCAGCACAGCAGAGACCACCACCACCACCACCAGCAATGTCCACTTCAGGTGAAAGCTCGAGGGACCCCCTGTAACACTGCCAGGGGGGGAGCAGGGGGAAGATTTTCCATTATTGAGGTCTCCAACCCAAAGCATGGCACCAGCTCCCACCAAACAGCCTCCAGAGATGCCTCTGGCCAAGAGAGGAAGGGCATCTCCCCAAGAGCCTCCACTCCTGGGGCACTGACTCTGGGCCCATCTCCTTGGAGACCTCTCAAGCTAAGTCTGACCACACTCAACTGGGCCAAAGGGTCTTCAGCCAACCAACAGTGATCTTCTCCCAGAAGCAGAGAGGTCACCTCTCATCACCACGTCCCACCAGGAGCAGCCTCCACGTCACCTCAGCCAGAGGAAGAGGAGCTGGGTGAAAGCAGGAGGAGGAAGCAGCTTTGCCACCCCACGCCGAGGTGGCACATGAGTGTTAGGAAGGCAAAGAACAAAGGAGCTTTTAGCTGCCCCAGCTCCACCACCTCCAAAGCAAGGCTGACACATCATGCTGGAAGATTTTGGGATGAGGTGTCTAAGGGAACGTTGGTGGACTCCCATTATTGAGTGAGAAGTGCAAAAAAGGACAGCTGGGAACAAGATTCTGCTCCAGGGAGGTTCCTGCAGGTTTCAGGGGGCAGAAACCCCCTGCAGAGTTTTGCCACAAAGGTGGGCAGAGCTCAGGCCTCTGTTTGAGCACAGATCAACTCCTCCCTTGGCCTCGTGGATGGAGAAAACAAAGGTCTGAGGTGCCTTCCCAACAGCAGGACTGCTCCAGAGCCTTCCCAGGTCTACCACAAGGTGCTCTCCGAGGAGGAAAGTTTGAGGGCCCTACTGGAATTGACCTGATGGAGATCAAAACAGCCTTCAGACTATGGACAGCTGGTACTTGGTGTGTCCAGGAGGTGACAAAGAAACATAGAAATGTTTGGGTTGGAAGAGACCTTTCAGATCCTGGAGTCCAACCACCCCCAGCCCTGCCAGGTCCCCACTGCCCCGTGTCCCTCACCCCACATCTCCACGGCTTGGAAACCCCTCCAGGGGTGGGGACTCCACCACTGTCAGAAGGTCTCCCCTGAGCCTCCTTTGCTCCAGGCTCAGCACCCCCAGCTCCCTCAGCTGCTCCTCCCCACACTTGGGCTCTAGACCCTTCCCCAGCAGCTCCGTTGCCCTTCTCTGGCCACGCTCCAGCCCCTCAAGCTCCTTCTGGGAGGGACAGGCACAAAACTCCCCAGTGCTGAGTGCAGGGGGACAATCCCTGCCCTGCTCCTGCTGGCCACACCAGTGCTGACCCAAGCCAGGATGCTGGTGGCCTCCTTGGCCCCCTGGGCACACGCTGCCTCATCTCCAGCCCCTGCCCACCAACCCCCCAGGTCCTTTCCCTGGGGCACTTTCCAGCCCCTCTGCCCCAGCCTGGAGCTCTGCAGGGGGTTGTTGGGACCCGAGGTTGACCCTCAGGCCAGGTCTGTTTAAGGAGTTTAAATCCATGTGTCCAGAGGCTGAGAAGCTCACGTGCCCAACATCATCCCCCACTGACTCTGGCCAAGCCACCTGGATCTGGTGGCTGATGTTCAGGAGAGGTCAGAGTGCTGTTGGCAGAGCCCTCGTGGTGACCAACCCCAGAGAGGAGTTCACCAGGGGCAGGACAAGCCCACCCTGCAGCGTGGAGCTGCTCCCTTTCCCTCACACCCCAACACCCCCAGCTCAGCTGCTGCCTTTCTACCTCTAAAACGCTGGGTTTAGTACCACAGATGGTTTTATCCCAACCCCAGGAGGTCCCAAGACCAGCAGCACAAGGACCTGCCAGGAGCCTGAGGCCAGCAGAGAGGTCCCAGCAGGTTTTGAAGGACCAGACCCTTCCCTGACAAAGGTTTGGTTTTTTTTTTCTGGTAATACTCTGGAGATAAAATGTGCAAAACAGATTTAGGAAAGCATAAGACAATCCTATTATCAACTGGGCAGGTCCATCAGTAATTAAGGAAATATGATTAACACTATCCCTGGGTGAGCCACAGATGAGCTCAAACAGCAGGTAGGAGGAGCTGAGGACCAAGGGCAGGTCCCACAGCACAGGATCCAGCCAATGGCACCATGATAGACTCACCCAGAAGGAACTTGACAGCTCCTCCACACAGAGGATGGTTGGGGGTTGCTCCCAGCAGCTCACAGCCATGGGATCACATCAGCCTATCACAGGGACAAAGCAAGAGCCCAAAAGGACAGACAACATCTCATAGAACCACAGAATGTCTGGGCTTGAAGGCACCTCCAAAGGTCACCTAGTCCAACCCCCCTGCTATAAGCAGGGACATCTCCAACTAGATCAAGCTGCTCAGAGCCTCATCCAGCCTGAGCTTGAATGTCTCCAGGGGTGGGGCCTCCACCACCTCTCTGGGCAACCTGTTCCCATGGTCTATCACCCTCAGACTGAAGAACTTCTTCCTAAATTTCCATCTCACTGGCCCCATCCTCGGGGCAGGAGCCTGGGGCTCAGCTGAAGCCTGAGAACATCTCCAGTCCTTCAAACCCCTCGGGGCCAAGTAAACCCTCCAGGCTCTGGGGTTTGCCAGCCCCTCCAGCCCCTTCCCAGCCCCTCCAGCCCCATTTTGCTGCCTGCCCAGCTCCCCAGGGAACCCCCACGTCCTGCCTGAGGCCTCCCTGCCACTCTTGTAGGAGCACCACGACTCCAAATCCATCTCCCTACCCCACATCTCCCCGTCCAACCACCCCACACCCCGGCGCAGGCGACTCCACCCGCACTCCTGGGGCTGGAGTTTTCCTTCTGCACGAGGCCAGTGAGATCTCCAGGAGTAAGCTGCTTTATTCAAATCAACTCTGGGAAGGATTTCACCCCTCTCCCAGCTCGGCCACCCCTCCCTGATGGATGGACGGATGGCCAGTGGAGCAGCAGAGGGTTTCCTGCAGCGGGAGGAGCTCCCCGGGCAGGAGCAGAGGGTGGGGGGCAAGGGGGATGCCCCTTGCCCAGGGCTGCAGGTGCCTTTGTGCCCGTGGCTGTTGGCAGGAGCACAACCTGCTGTGCTTGTTGGCTTCCGGATGCGGCCTTTCCAGAGCCTGGGTTTGAGCCACACTCTTCATTCAAGCACTGGCCTTCGTCAGAGAAAGCCAAGGGAGGAGGAAAATCAGCCCTCGGGCTTCACCACCCTGCTCTGACCCCACTGCCCAGACTGAAAAATTCAACTCCAATCATCACAACCGTGTCTCTTCCAGCTCTTGGTGGGGGCTGGAAGCTGGAGGGGATTTGGGGAAGGAGCCCGGCCCAGGGGAAGAGTTTGGGGAGTGCCCACAACCCCCACGGCGCTGCCCAAGGTGCCTCTCCACGCCCTGGGTCTGCTGCTGGGCACAGAGGGGTGCAGAGAGAGCTGCTGCTCAAAGAGGGGGCTCCTAGTGAGCCCCCAGAGCCCCCCAGGAGCAGCAGGTTCATGCTGGGAGGGAGAGGGGGTGGAGAGCCCAGCTGGGGGGAGCCACCTCCTGCTGGCACTTGGAGCCTAGGCCAAGGTGGAGAAGACACATGGGCAGAGCAGAAGGTGGGCAGGGTGTGGTCCCAGGTACCTACAGCTCAGGGTGGGGAGGCAGAAGCCACCTTCCCACCTTCCCAAGGCATCCAGCCCTGGTTCCCTAAGCCCCTCCTCAAGCAGAACATCACTAGAGCTTTCGTGTGGTGCAATTTTCTTCCAGCTTTGGAAAAAAAAAAACCAACAAAATTAAAAAAAAAAATGGTGCAAATATTTGCCCAGATGAGTGAAGGCAGGAGAGCACGTGGGAGACCCATCCCCACCTCCTGCCTACGTACCAACCCAGGCCAAGGGCTGTCCAGCAGGGTTAGGGACAGACAGGAACTCCTCTGTCCCCACCACAGGGACCTCCCCCTGCCCTGGCAGAGCTCGGCTGTGACACTGGTGGTGGTGACACCTCGAGAGGCCTCGCCCAGGGAAAGCCACTCGTGTCCCCAGCCAGCTCCACCTGAGCAAGAGCTGGAGGCTCAGGCTCCACGGGGAACATTCAGCTGGTCTCACGTACAGTACTAGTGACCCCAAAAAAAAGGCTCCTCGTCCAGTTTCACCCAAATCTGAAAGCTGGAGCTGGTGGGAGGGCAGCAGGGGCTGCCCAGGCGCCCGCCCCGGGGACACGCTCAGTCTGTGGGGATGGGTGAAGTATTTACAGGGATTTGCAGCAGTTATTTACAGTTCCTCTGCAGCCCTCAAGCTGATCTCCTCCTCCTCCTCCACTCCTAGTCAGTCCAACGTGGGCTTCTTCAGGGAGAAGGGTCGGATGTTGAAGTGCCTGCTCAGCTGGCTCACCTGGGGACAAGGAGACAACAGCAGCGGGTGAGAGGGGCCAGGAGGGATGAGGAGGAAGGTGAGCAGAGCACCAGAGAGGTTCCTGCACGGCCAGCAAAGCTCCTGACACCTTGGGAGCACAGAA
>NW_008618993.1:358-589 GCF_000691845.1 Merops nubicus | reverse complement strand
ATTTCCATTTCCATCCCCCCATCTCTATCCCCATCCCCATCTCCATCTCCATTTCCATCCCCCCATCTCCATCCCCATCCCCATTTCCATCCCCTCATCTCCATCCCCATCCCCATCCCCATCTCCATCCCTGTTTCCATTTCCATCCCCCCATCACCATCCCACCTGGACATCTCTGGGTGTCCCCCCCAGCAGAAGGAGCGGCTGCCAAAAAAAACCCGGCAGAGTTTT
>NW_008618993.1:0-284 GCF_000691845.1 Merops nubicus | reverse complement strand
GGGCGAGCTGCCAGGAGGGTTTTCCAGCAGCCCCCCGGCTTGTTCTCAAGAGCTTCTTCACTGACCCCCCCCCGCATCTCGGGAGGGGATGAATCCAGCGCGAGCTGCAAGTGGGAGATGTTTATAATAGCGGGTAATTAATTATAGAGGCTTGATTCAAAGGTGCTGCTCTGCAGCTCGAGTATTTGTGAGAAAGTTGGGGGAAAGTTGGTAAGAACACGTTAATTTGCCCAGCGCAATTCCCAGGGGAAGCTGCGACCCGCACGCTCGGGATGCGGGACGGG
>NW_008618992.1:0-275 GCF_000691845.1 Merops nubicus | reverse complement strand
CTACATGGGGCAGGCCCCGTGCCCAGGGCCTGGCAACCCCTCTGCCTGGGGTCGTGCAGGCGCACTTTGAGCATGCGACACTCACGTGGTACCCGAGTGGACCTGAGGACTCGTGACGTCAGTTCCCAGCTCAGACCCTATAAAAACTGTCATGGACACTGCCCAGGACTCTCTCTTTTTTCTGCTCACCACGGACTCGCCTGCTTATGGATCTTCGGCCCAAAGCTGAGACGGCTCCAGACCAATGGCATGCTGCAGACCCGTGGTGGGAACTG
>NW_008618991.1:3640-4074 GCF_000691845.1 Merops nubicus | reverse complement strand
CTCCCACGGCCGCACCCTGTGTGCCAGCGGGACAGAACCTGCCCCAGCTCCTGCTGCCTGTCCCACGCCAGATCCAGGAGCAAATCCAGGGCCAGGAACCAGCAGGGAGGCACTTTCTGTGCTGGGGTGCCCATGACTTGTGTTTGCAGCCTCTATGTCTCTGAAACCCCCACACAAACACAGCGCCAGGCTGGTGGGGCTCCTGGGACAGCCCACGCACGCCCAGGTCACCGGGCAGCTTCTGGGACTGTCACCCACCCACTGCTCGGGCTTCTCGTGTCCCACCAGCTCCCCGTTGCTGGGCTCCCTGGGTGACCCCTGGGCTGCCCCGAGGGCTGGGGCAGGACGAGCTGGCTCCAGCAGCAGCGTCTGCCCGGGGTCCCACCACCCACCCACAGCTACACGAGCAGCCCTGAGCAACACCCACAGCACCC
>NW_008618991.1:0-3607 GCF_000691845.1 Merops nubicus | reverse complement strand
GGGATGCTCCTGAGCCGCTTTCTGGCATGACAGCCCATGAGGCATGAGCAGGAGCTGGCCTCTGCCAAGCCCTGGGCTCTGCCCCAGCCCCAGCAGTGCTTACACAGGGCTGAGCTCCCAGCACAGCTCCAGGCCACGGACCCAGACACCCTGGGGCCGGAGGAGCTGCTTGGTGACACTACATCCTACCACCACCTCTACATCCCAACTACCTAAACACTGCTCTAGCAGGCATGGGAGAGCAAGAGCCCAGTCAGGATGACCTAAGGCAGGCAGGGGAAGACCACTTTTACAATCACAGACTGCTTTAGGTTGGAAGGTACCTTCAATGACAATCTAGTCCACCCCCTCTGCCATGGGCAGGGACATCTTTCAGTAGATCAGGCTGCTCAAAGCCCCCCCTAACCTCCCCTTGGGCACTGCCAGTGATGGGGCATCCACAGCTTCTCTGGGAGACCTGAGACACTGTCTCACCACCCTCACTGTAAAACATTTCCTCCTGCTGTCCAGTCTAACCCTGACCTCTTTCAGTTTAACACCTTGCCCCTTGTCCTGTCACTAAAGGTCCTGGTAAAAAGTCTCCCTCTGTCCTTCTGGCAGGCCCCTTTTAGCTACTGAAAGGCCACAAGAAGGTCTCCCTGGAGCCTTCAGGTTGTTCAGCCCGGGGTTGTCCAGGCTGAACAACCCCAACTCGCTCAGCCAGGCCTCCCAGCAGAAGGATTCCAGCCCTCTGATCATTTTTATGGCCTCCTCTGGCCCTGCTCCAACACGCTGATGTCCTTCCTGTGCTGGGGACTCCAGAGCTGGGCCCAGTACTGCAGGAGGGGGGATCCCCCCCAACCTGAGCAGAGGGACAGAACCACCTGCAGGCCGTGGCTCTTGTGGTGCAGCCCAGGACACCGCTGGCTTCTGGGCTGCAAGGGCACGCTGCCAGCTCACCTCACCCACCAGGATCCCCAAATCTTCTCCGTGGGGCTGCTCTCCACCCAGCCAGCCCCCAGCCTGTGCTGGCACCAGGCATTGCCCCAGCCCAGCTGCAGGACCTTCCCTTGGCCTGGCTGAACTTCCTGAGGCTCTCAGCAGCCCACTCCTCCTGCCTGCCAAGGTCCCCCCGGGTGGATCCCGTCCCTCAGGCGACTCAGCTGCACGGCTCAGCTCGGACTCCTCTGCAAACCTGCTGACTTTCTTCTACAAGGAAACTGCATCTCACATAACTGGCTGCCTGCTCCCACCCCTGCCTCTCCAGGGTGCTCAGCACAATGGAGGAACGTGAAACCCAACCCAGGAAAACTGCTAAAACTGGCTCCTGGGGGTCAGGGGGGACGGAGAGGAGGCGAGGGAAGGGAAGGGATGGGCAGAGCAGCTGGAGCAGCCAGGCTGCCCGTCCCACAGCCGGGCTCTGCAAGCCCCCTGCTTGGTTCATGCTGAAGGAGACAGGATTTCACTGCCCTGCCCCAGGGCCACACGTCTCTGGCCACAACAGGAGGACAACATGCCAGCAGCCCCTGGGAAACACCAGCTCAGCTTCCCGTAACAGACCCCACTGCCTGGCCGAGTGCATGAGAAGATTCCAGAGGTCACCAGTGGTTTATCTTTTCCACAGAGGAAGCAGGGCTGCTGTTTTCCCACTGCAGATGGAAGCTGTCACACGCTCCCAGCCCCCGTGTGGATCATTCCCAGAGCTCCCCTTTGGATCCCAGCGTGTGAACTTTGTAATCAAGGTGCAACCTCTGAAATGACAACTGTCACCTCCAGCCAAAACCTCCCCGAGTCTTTCGCTCAGGGCTGCTAAACTTTCTTCCAAACTATTTTTTCCCCTGCACGAGGAAGCACCAGTTCCTGAGGAAATGAGGGGGTTGTTTAAGGGTGGCAGGCTGGGAACTCATCCCACCTCTCCCAGCCAGCCCTGCTTTCACATATCAAGCTCCAGTTCAAGCCTTGTGATGATCAGGCCAGGAGCCTCACCCAGGGAACCTAAATTTTAGCTTGAAGCACACGAGAGCATGACACAGGAGTGCTGGGGTGGTGGAGCCTGGGCAAAGGGGTCTGGCAAGCCCCCAGGGACCACCTCCCTGCTCCCATCATGGCCTGGCCTCTCCTGGCACCCTGCCTTGGGATCCCAGCCCCTTTCCCCAGTCCCAGTGTGGCTCAGCCCCCCCCATGGGAGCCAGCAGGGTCCCCAGCACCCCCCTCCCCACAGTCCAGCAGGGACATGGGCTCAGCACAGGCACAGAGGACACCCAAGCACCGACAGGCTCTGGACCAGCACGTGCCCATGGAGCCCATCCCCGTGGCATTGCTCCTGCCCAGCAGTGTGGGACACAGAGCAGGGAAGAATCACAGAATCATTAAGGCTGGAAATGACCTCTAAGATCATCAAATCAAACCAACCCCCATCACTGCCATGGCCACTAAATCATGTCTTGAAGTGCCACATCTACACGCCTCCTGAACCCCTCCAGGGGTGGGGACTCCAGCACCTCCCTGGGCAGCCTGGGCCAGTGTCTCACCACTCCTGCAGGGAAGAAATTCTTCCTGATATCCAATCTAAACCTCCACTGGTGCAACTTATCACCATGTCCTCTTCTCCTCGCCCTGGTGACTTGGGAGAAGAGACCAACCCCCCACCTCATTCCAATGCTGCCAAAGGGACAATTTAAGTGCTGTCTTTGCCATCGCAAACCTTTAGACCACAACTACAGCAAACTTGATTGAGACCAGTGGAAACACTGCCCTAAATTAATTACTTTTTTCCTAGATACTACCCAAGCAAGAGCAGGAGTGCCACGTGGGAATGGGGACTGCTGAGGGAGAGACCTGCTTGTCATGCCTGTAATCTCCTCCCATCATCTGCCTGCTCCTCCTCCTCTTGGTGTTTTCCTCTTCCTCTCCTCCAGGCCGAGTGGATTCGCGGCTTTCCCAGACGCTCTGCCCCCGCAGATCCCGGCTCCAGCCCCCGCAGCACTCCCTCCCCACAGCCCTTCCTCCCCTGCCACCCCCAAAGGGGGTTTCACCCCAGCCTGCTTTTGCCCTCCCCCTGCTGGGCTGGTTTCAGGGCTGAGCATCCCCTGCCCCTGGGCTCTGTCCTCCCCACCTCGCTGCCTGCTGAGGCCATTCTGAAGCGTCATGGCCGCGGGTGGGCAGCAGCCTCTGAGCAAAGCCCCACGCTGAGTGCCCAAACAGGTCTCCATGGGATCCAGCACAGGGGTGCACAGGGCTGGGTAAGGACCCAGCACCCTCCTCCCTGCCACCGCCTTCTGCGGCTGGCCCTGGCAGCGATGCCCATCACCACGCTGCAGGACGTGGGGAGCAAGCTGGGCACAGGGAGCACCCCACAGGGGTGGCAGCGGCTCCATGACGCTGGGCAGGGCCTCCAGGTACCTGCCAGCCCCCGAGAACAACTGAGGAGCTCAGCAGAGCTGCAGCAGCCTCGCCGTGGGGCAGAGGCTGAGCTGGCAGGGGACGGGCAGGATGAGAGCACAGGCAGCGCCTTGCAGCCACCCTGGGAACAAGAGAGGAGCCCCAACAGGGGGTGCTGGCTGTCCTGCAGGGACACAGGAAGACCGAACAAGGAAAGCAGTTCCCAAAGCCTCAGTGGCACGGGGCA
>NW_008618990.1:336-752 GCF_000691845.1 Merops nubicus | reverse complement strand
GCTCATTGGGTTGCAACAGGTAACATGAAACAACTTCTAATCTAACCTAAACACATTTGGCATCTTTACCACCACTAACAGAATAAAAACCATGAATGAATTTTGGTTGTTGGGAGAAAACTACCACCAGTGTTGGTAGTTTTCTGTTGGATAAAGCTCCCCACTTACATGTGCAGGTTCTCTGTGATGATGTTCAGAGCAAAGAGGCCAATGGATTGCATCTTCTGATGTCTGCATGTCAGGAACAGGCAGAGGAACTCACCCACATACTGGGGGCCAAGGTTTTGCCACCTAAACAATAGAAAACCAAGAAACAGAGCACAGCTCTTCAGAGACAACCTTCCTGTTGACTCCAGCAGGTTATTTGTGTCCTTAAGCTACCCAAAGCTGGCTTGTTGCAAAGAGCTAAGGGTGCT
>NW_008618990.1:0-213 GCF_000691845.1 Merops nubicus | reverse complement strand
AGATTATGTTCTTCGTAGGAAAGATGGTCCAACAACAGCCTCAGAGCCCAAAAGTTATTCTAGGAAGGGACAAAGACCAGTGATTTAACTTAACTGCCAGTCATTTCTTAAAAAGCAGAGTAAATTAAAAGCCAGCAAAGCTAAAGGGGAACAAACCCAAGTTAAAGGTGTCTAAAACCTCCAGGCTGGTGTTACACAGATTGGCTTTGATCT
>NW_008618989.1:0-3019 GCF_000691845.1 Merops nubicus | reverse complement strand
CCGCGGCCCCGCTGCCGCTGCCGACGGGATTTGGGGGCTGTTTGTTGGGGACAACCGAGGTTTCCCTTCATCCCTCGGAGCATCTCTACCTCAACCACAGCCCAGAGCCCACCGGTAGCCACTTGGGTTTTTAAGCAGCCACCACTTCTGGGAGTGCCACCTCCAGGGCACCATCGCTGCTGGAAAGGTGGTGCCCGTCCCCACCGCAGCCTCTGGCACCATCTCTGGTGACAAGTGCTGGAGCCATCATGCTCCGAAGGGGTACAGAGCCCAGAGAGTGCTAACAACTGTCCCCAGTCCCAAACTCTAGTGGCCCTTGATGCAGGGCTACTTTGAGTAAGTCTTTTGCATGAAAAGGACCAAAATTTAAAAAGAAAACCAGGTCATACAAAGGAAAAACTTGTGAAAAGAAACACATTGGGGAAAAAAAAAAACAACCCACAACTGATTTCTCCGTGTACCACTTGGAAAGGACCAGCTGCTTTATAGACAAAACCCACCTCAAAGAGCCTGAGAGCTGAGACCCCAGGCTCCCAAACCAGTGCTTGGTGGGGAACTCCTCCACCTGCACAGAAACCCATCCTCTGGATGCTCCTACCCCTGGAAGATCTGGAGCTGGCTACCACACTTTTCAAGCAAATCACCAAGACAAGCAATAACAAGGATGATGGGGAAGGAAAAAAAAAGCAAACGTTGGCAGGATCTGGGTATTTCTGGGGAGGATTAAGAGTAATCAAGCCTGGATCTGCAGAGCTTTTTTTTTCCTCCTTCTTCTTTCCTCTCCTGACAAGCCCAAAACACTCCCTGCTCCATAAGTGCTTCCTGCTCACTACTTTGGTGTTCTTGCTGCCTTTCTCTGACCTCTCTAGGACTTTGCCTGCAGCTGCTGAGGTCCCCCTCTGTCCAGGGTGTGGGTTGTTCCATTCCCAAATGCTCCCAACTTGGAAGGGAGAAGTGGGAGACTCTTGAGGTGAAAGGAAGGTTCCTGAACCAGAAGATTTACCTCTGTTTCCAAACAACACATCTGCCAGATTTACTATACCCCCTCCTGAAGATCCCACTAACTATGTAATAAGCTGATGAAGTGGTTGCTGCTAGTGCATCAATCCTGAGGGGAGCCAGAGGAGCTGAGCCATTGCCTTCAGTTTGGTGGCCCACTTGGCCAGGGGTGCTTTTTTTCCCTGCTCCTTCCACGCTCTGACAGGAACCCAAATCTTTACTTCCAGGCATCCTACTGAGTGCCCTTGCTGCTGCATGTAGCTTCTCTCTCTCCCAAGAATGAACCTTAATAGCTAATAAAGTCATTTTGGGGGTGTGCTACAGAACATTAGCACGAGGTAAACAGGAGGTGAAGGTGCAAAGTCAGTCAGCATCCCACCCATCTAACGAGGATGTGCCCAACTCTTATTTTACAGAAAGCAGCACCCGTGTTGCTTAAAATACCCCTTGAGGGCACAGCAGGGACTGTAACACATTTGTACCCCGGTGCTGAACCACCCGCCAGCCCCAGACGTTGTAAAGTGGGATGGTTGCTGCTAACAGCTTCAAGTGCAGCGCAGAAAAGACCTAAGAAAGAGGGGAAAAAAGCAGGAAAGAGCTTATGCTTGGATGTCTAGGGCCATCTGCCACCGCAAAAGTACAATACTGGATTCTTGAAATGTAAAAATAGATCTCAAAAGAGACATGTTTTAATGAACTGAGCACAAAGAAACGTGGTTGAAATAAACTGAAAACAGAAGCAAGGTTCAAGGATCTGTTTGTTAAATGAACACCCAAAGCCAGAATATGTTTTTAGTGCTGGAGAATGCTGGCTGTCTGGTTTCTGCTAAAGCCTCCGGTCTCTCTTTGGGATGCATGTGGGAGAAGGAGGGGGTGAATGGCAGCCCTTGTTTGTCCTCTCTTGAGGAATCTAATTATGTATCAATTGATTTCAAAGCCTGGAATAGTAACTCTCTAGAAAACACTCGCTCGGAGACATTGTTCCAATTTTCGCCTGTTCATAATTTATTCACCTCCGGTTTCAATGCGGCGGGCGCTGCCCTGGACTGATTCACCCCCCTGCAAGCTGCACAGAAAAATCACAAGTTTGGGGACTTTAAAAAAAAAAAAAAAAGAAAGAAAAAGAAAAGCACCAAACCAAACAAAACAGAGCAGAGCTGCGAGGCGAGGGGAAGGAAGAAAACGCGGCTCCTCCATCGCAGGGCTCCTGCACACCGCGGTGCTGGGCAGCCCCCACCCTGCCCAGCTGGGAGCAGAAGCTCTTCCCTTTGCCCCCACCCTGCCCGACTGGGAGCAGAGGTTCTTCCCCTCCCTCACTGCCAGCCTGGGGGGCCAAGAGAGCCATGCACCCCACAGGAGCCTCACCCAGCCATGGCACAGCAGCACAGCGAGGTGCAGGCTGCTGCTGGTGCTGTGCAGAAAAGCCAAAAACCCATTTTGGGAGCCCACCCTGCAGCCCTGGTGCCACCTCAGCTGCTCTGGCCAGCCTGGCTCACGGCTGTCCCGGGGTTTGCTTCTGCTCTGGGGGTCTGTGGACTTCCAGCAGCCTCCAGACACCCCACAGGCCCCCACCCCATGGGCATAGGGGGGGTGACCGACCAGGCCCAGCACCCTTACACCACTCTCCATCCCTCCATCCACCCATCCATCCATCCATCCATCCACCCCACCACCCTTGCAGCTCCCAAGCTCTGTGTGTATTTGGGGTGAGGGTCCCCTGAGGGCTGTTGGTGTCCAGCACCGTCGCCTTGTCCCCACCCAGGGCAGGGGGACAACCTCCAGCAAGGCAGCTCCTCCCTCAGGGGGGGCTGAGGAACCCCCTCCAAAAGCCAAAAAGCACCAGCAGCGGGTTGGGCAGCTGGACTCCATCCCTCCCCCCCTGCAGAAAGCCGAGCCACGAGTCTCCTGTCACTCAGCCTTCTGCCCGGCTGATCACTGTGAAAAGAGCCGCCCCGGGGACAGAAACACATGAATATTGACTGCAAACAAACCCCGGGGAGCGGCACCTGGGGGGGGGGAG
>NW_008618988.1:0-225 GCF_000691845.1 Merops nubicus | reverse complement strand
CCCAGGGAGGTGCTGCAGTCAACATCCCTGGAGGTGTCCAAGTACCATGTAGATGGGGCCTGTGGGGACATGGTTTAGTGGTCATGGGAGTGTTGGGGGATAGTTGATGATCCCAGAGGACTTTTCCAACCTTGATGATTCCATGGTTATGTAGCGTTGGAGAAGTGTGTGGAGGAGCTAAAGGGATGGAGCTCCCCAGGAACCAGCTGTGAGGATGGAGAGAGG
>NW_008618987.1:0-24995 GCF_000691845.1 Merops nubicus | reverse complement strand
TGAACATCAGAAATTAAATATTAGCTGTGATTTCTAGTGGTGAGAAGAAAACCTGATGGAAAGATCACCTGCCTCTCTTTTTCCACAGTACCTTTTTCACCGGAGGGGTGCTGGATTACACCCCCAGGTGCTGGGCTCACTGTACACACTCACCAGCCCACTGGGTTTACCAGCAAGCACACTTATGCAACAGAAGCAATTTCCACACCGCTGGGCTCATCTGATTTGAACAACACTGGCTTGTGTTGCCTCTGTGTGTAGGAGTTGGGGTGGTTTTTGTGCCTTGGCTGGCAGGCTTAGTGTCACAGCTTTGGTTTGAGGAGTGACAACAAATAGTACTGACACAAATTACACCGAGTGACACCAGGACGCATGTGGAGGACGAAAGGAGGAAATTAAGGCTCTGGTTTAGGTAGGTGTTAACGAGCTGCTCTGAGGAGCAGGAGCCACTCTTGGCCCAGCTGTGCAGACACCAATTACTGATCTCCTGACAGGTTCTTGCTTTGCTTTTTAGTGGCAATAGAGAAGAGCTGCTGGAGGCATTTCTGGTAAACGCAGCCCTGATGAAACTAAGATGAAAGTAAGACTAATCATAGCTTGGGCATCCTCTGCTATATTATTTACAGTAAACCACCACATCTTTTCAGTCTTTTAAAACACAGGCCCTAAACCTGTTTATTCCTAAGCAAGCACCTTTTAGAAAACATGCAGGAAACTTGTGGGGAAATTCATGGATAACTCATACTTCACCTCTACTGTAAATTAACTTGTGAAATCAAGAACCAGCTAAAAAAAAAAAAAAAACACTAGAAAAAAAGTCAGACAAACTCCAGTGTCTGAATACATTTCTTAAGGTTTTTTTGCCTTTATGTGTGTTAAATTTGCATCTTCAACCCTTTCTCCTAGCATTGAATTCAGTTGTGCTTAGGAACACACACACACAACACCGTGCTGCAGGCATTTTAAACACACTCCTTGGCTGACACAGAACAGAGGTAAAAGAAAATACCTCTGCCCAGTGTTGGTCTTGTTTACTGTAACTGACTGAAGCAAGAGAACACTTGAAAAGGTTATTTTATTGTGGCATTTTAGGTTATCCCCTCGTTCCCTCCCACAGGACTGCGTGGACAAGTGCCTGCACACAAACACACACACACAAATCTGCAGGAGAAGGTGTTGCCTCCTTTGGGTGATTTTCACTAACACTTCCAGCATTTATCTGCTATTTATAGGCCGGTACGGCGCCTGGTTCCAGCCAAGACCTGACTGTGTTACATTCTGAATAGCTCTTGGCGAGTCGCTGGCCTGACTCTGAAGACTTTACAGTCTAATTTTTTAATCTCAGAATAATTTTTTTTTAATTTATTTTAAAAAGGACTCATTTTAGCTGTCACATAAGCATGCATTATATTCCAAGATGTAAATGGGAGCTGCGCGGACGTATCTGAGAGCACAATTAGGCCCTCTGGACCTTTCAAAGCTTCCAAAATACTCATGTGTAATTCCTTCTTCCGTGGACTCTGCAAGCTTTAAGAGAATTTTTGCAAGCTGTAAGTTCCTATTTATCCACTAAGAGGCTCACAGGCAATCTTTGCCTAATGGAAATAGACCTGTGAAGCCGAAAGGTGAATATCCAGGCTGTGATCCACCAGGCAGGGACGGACTCACCGGAGCCAGCGAGGGGGCACGGTGGCCACGTGGCTCCTGAGCCAGGGCTGAGTGTGTCCCCTCTGCTCACTCAGCTCCCAGATTTATGTTAGCACCCTACGGTTCTCTCCTAACAGGGAAAAAACCAAAACCAACCCCCCGACCCTCTGACCTTTGGATCCCTCATCTGCATTGGCTGGCAGCCGGTGCTGGCGCACGGGAGGGCAGGGCTGGGTCCAGGGGAGGCAGCTATTCTTCAGAACCACGCTGTTAACATGCAAATCTCCCTCCTCCGCCGGCTGTAATCTCCTGCCTCTGATTGGCCTGGGCAGTGAAAAAAGCTCAGGTTATTTGTTAGCAGGCAGAATGTGCTCCCCAGGTCTCCCCTAAGAGAAAGCGTTATAAAGAACATACGTGCCAGAGACAAACCACCACAAAGCAAGGCAAAAAAAGAAGCCACAGAAATGGGATTAGAAAGATGATAAAAGGGAAAATAGTGCATTTAAAAATTCTCCTCGCTCCCTTTCTTCTTCCTGGCTTTCTCTTGGGACTTTTGCCAGTCACTGCAGATGGGTCGTTTCTGTTTGTTTCTGTTCCCAGCCTTGCCTCTTCCATACAATGGTGTGCTCGAGTTCCCAGCAGGTGCCTTGAATTTGTAATGGAAATGTCAGTCCTGTGCTGGGAGACACGCGTGTCTCTGCCTGCTGGGGTCAGCCCTGCTGGCCTGCAAACACAGCACCAGGAGGAAATACATCAGTGGGTATGGATAAACATCTTGGTATGGAAAAGGTAGATGGAGCAATTGTGCAGGGAGCAATCCACAGTGCAACTCCTCAAAAGCCATTGTGAAAAAAACCCCAGCTACTCATATCAGCACCAATATTGGTGTATTCTTCACAGAGGGCCAGGCTTGGCTAACCACTGAACGTAGGAGAACATTTTCTGCAAGACATGAGCTGATGGGCATCCTCATGCCAACTCAATTTGTCAATTTGTTGAGACAAATATTTCATTTTCCATCAATATGGCATATAAAAGTAATATGTGTTCTCCATTACATGGTGCAAACATTAAATACTTCTATCAACTCTGGTAGCATTAAATTCTGAGGAACCTTTGCAGAGCTGAGCTGGGCTTGGAGATCCCCAAAGAGGATCTGCAGCCACATTGTTCCTCCCTCTCTGGCTTTATTTGGTAAATTTTCCTTCATCCTTGCAGTTCAGCTTTCCTGAAACATAACACCTGACAAACTGCATTGTCTTCAGTCCTGCAGAGGTGCAGCTGAGCTCTCCTGCTTCCTTCTCTGAAGTGGCAGATTGGATCAAGCTGGTATCTTCTATGTATCTGGGCTGACATTGTGGTCCCAGTGAAATCAGTTTTAGCACCAGTTCTGTCACAACTGTGGTTTTGTGTCTTTGGCAGCGGAGTATTTTTGAGGACTGGCCATTGGCTGTGATTTCCAGGTAGGATGAAGGTGGCCAGGTACTGTTAGTGTGCAGTGAGTGGCCCTTCTCTTCTCTCAGGCTTTTCACCAAGGGGGAGATAGGTTATTTCGGGTGGGTGGACAACTCCTCTGGTTAAAAAGAAGCAGAGTTCTGAAAATTGAGGTAATCTCATTTCCCACAAAGCGTGCAAGGCAGCTCCTCACCTAAATTCCTAAACAAAGAGTGAAGCACGTGTGTGTGAGGAACCTGCAGCAAAAGCATGGTGGGGCTCCTTGGCTGCAAGCCCTTGGACACATTGGGAGGATGGAGTTTAGAAGGGACTTCACACAGGGCTTCTGATTGCTTGCCACAAAGAGAGAAGTTGCAAAAAAAAGATAGCTGTGCCACAGAGCAGCTTTCCTCTCATGCCTCACACATCTCCGAAACAAACCATAATGGGAATGGCAGAAGCAGAAACACAGGCAGATACCTGGAAATAAAGGTCTCCAGGAAAGGATTCTGACAAGAGCCACACAGGCTTCCTGTAGCAAAGGTCAGCCAGCTCCACACCAATGAATCCCACTTTAGCTCCTATAAAGAATATTTCAGTTTCAGTAAAAGGCCTGAAAAACACATTATGCAATCTGTTTATTCTGCTGGGTTTTTTTCCCCCAAGTGATATGGACCATCTCTTTCAAATATATGTCTATAAGGATTCTAATTTAGTAAATAATAATAAAGCTAAGTAATAATTAACTCTTAAATGTGTTCTACCTCGTCTTGCTCTAGGTAAAAAAGAAAAAAAACAGAGTCAGCATGCTTCAGCAGCCAGAACTACGAGCACCTCCAACCAGATAATTGATGCAGCCATTGAGCTAGCACGGTGTTAACTCTGTTTTAATCTTCCCCAAATCATCTACCTTTAGAAACCACGTAACTTAATTGGGTTGCTGCAGCCCTGCCAGTTCCTGGTGTACCCTGTGCTAACTGTTGTGTCTCTGCTCTGTGCTTGGATCCCTGAGCAAGTGCTGTCAGTCCTTGGGAACCCACCAGTTCTCTGGAACTCGTCTTTCCTCCTCCAGTGATCATCACAAAATGAAAACAACTGTGTTCTCCCCTCTAAACCTGAGAAATAAAACCTGAGAGAATTTAAAGCCACCATATATTGGAAGCAGGTGATTTCAGCCAAACCTTGAATCCCTGGTCACACAGCTGATTCTCTGCCGTGTGGCTGGTTCCACTGAAACTCCACTTAATTCAAGCCAGCTCATCAAAATAGTCACTCTTATTCAGGTAAGGGAAAGTCTGAGGAGAAGTCTGCTGAACAAGGTCTTTATAATCCCAAGAGAGAAAATACAAAGGCTGTTTACAAGGCAACACTACCTATGTTCAGTAAACACAGAGAGAGAGAGAGACTGTGTGGACTATACCAGCTAAACAGCAGACTGACAGATGCTGAAGTGCAGCTTCATTTTCCACCTTGATGAAGCAAAAGCTAAGAATATTTGTGAGCTGGAGGTGCCCCCAAGGCAAAAGTGACAGGTAGGTGCCAAATTATTGTCAAAAGTCAGTGGGAGTAGACACCTCTCTGCCACTTGAGTCAGCACACACCTCCCTGGCTTCAGAGATCTTTTGGAAGAGGCTGGAGTGTTGTGACCTTCACGCTGTCTTTGCTGCTGGTTTCCTGAATCCCCGTTGGACTTTAGCACCATTCTGCTCGGTTTTTAACACAAGTTTTGTTTTTATGTAGAAGTCACCCAAAGCAAGCATAGTCCTTCTTCTTAACTCTTACGTGGGCTATTCAGATATTGTTGTCCTGTTTTGGGGGCACATGGCAAGCACATGGTTGCTCAGCCTTTCTCACATTAATGTCAATAAATGAGTTATGCTGCTGCTGATTATTTTGTAGACAAATGTCTCTTTTTTCAACGCCACCATGGGCAATTTTCAAAACACTTTGGAAGAACCCGTTCCAGTAGGCCAGTCTTATTTTTGTTTTTCAATTTCTTGGCAGGAGGGTGTGTGTGTGTGTGTCTTTGTTAAAAATCATTCCCAATGACAGCTATGCAGAAAATGATCTACAAAATCACCATTTCCAGCCACTCTTCTCTGAGGGTACTGTCACCATTTTTTCTGCAGCTGCCCCTCTTCTTTTTGCCTTGGGTGATGAGTAGTCCCTGTGCAAACCTATTAGCTAGTCCCTCAAAGGATTGTTTCTCCCAAGCTGTACCATTCTTTAAATCAAAGACTCAGCCTGTCCTACCTTACTTGTGGAGATCTTCCTGAGACTACAAAATCCTTTCACTGTTCTTTGTCATAACCACATTGCTATGGAAAGTTTCCCAAAAGCACTAAGTATCTGCACAGTCCACCCATACTTTCTGTGCACACTCTCATCAAATAATCCTTAATTCAAGCAGCTCTCACCCTCAGCATTGCACCTGGATGTTGTACCTAGTCTACAATCTTACTAGGAGGAGAGATCCTGGTATTTTTCCTACTCAGCTCAGTGATGAGTAAAATGCAGCCAGGTCTGGGGTGGCTCTTCAGCAACACTCAGCAGTGCTGTATAACGTGATGACCAGGAATGGAAAATAAAGACTAATGTATTCAGCTGAAACAGCCACTGAAATTTCCACAGGCAGAATATAATTACCTGAGCTGGCATTCTGCCAGGACACTGGGGTTAACATCATTACTCCTACAATATTCCTATTTATGGGCAATATGGAAAAAAAGTAACAACAGGATTTTTTAATTGAACCAGTGTGAACCCAGCTCCAGTAGGTTGCAGTCCAATTAAAATTGACAGCCCGCTGAAGCGGGTGCACATAGGACACATAAATATAGAAAATCCAAGTGGTTCTCTTTTTCTTTGCCTTCTCCTGGTGGTTTTCTTTTTTCCACTGGATATTTCATTTCATTTTCTAATTCTTTTGATGCCAGGAAACTATCACTGACTGGAAACACTTACTAGCTTTTTGCAGACAGTTTTCAGCACTTAAAATAAAGACGGAAAAATATATCCTGTTAAAAGTTTCAGCACTGCATTTGTTTCCTTCTCTACAGCACACAGGATTAAAATTACATTGGCTGTGCAGCAGGAGATTAGAAAGAGCAATTGCTTTGCACCTTTAATAGTAAGTGACACTGAAGTCACTATATCTGACTTTGAAGCACACACAGTGTACTCACTACCAAGGGGAAACCTGCAGCTAGCCTACTAAAAAGTGCTGCAGAGGCCAAGTTCTGAAAGGCAAAACTACTTTATTTCCTCTTTTCTCTTTTTTTTTTCTTCATTTGGGAAAAATAAATGCTTGAAATGGCATAAATATATCATACTGTTGACTCCTGGTTGTGTACTCTTTACTCATGTGGGTATCTCCACCATGCAAGTCCCTGCTGAGGTCAGCAGGCTCCTGGGGGATCCATGTCCCCTCTCAGACAGAGGTGTTGTGAGTGTACTTCACTGGTGTGCTGGAGCACCCTGAGAGCCCTAGATAACAGCTGCTCCAGTTCGTGAGGAAACAGCACTATTCACTGTTACAAAAGAGCTAAACCGTGTTTCCAAGTGATCATTGCCTGAATCTTTTCCAAAGTTATTGAGTTTGGAGATACGCCTCAAAGAAAATCTGTTATTTAAGAGAATGAAGGAAATAAAGCAGCAATAGGGTGTGTTTTAACAGCAAAACAGAAGAAAGATCCCCTGGGCTGTATCCTATTGACCTCCAGTTCCATTACGGTTTCTAAAATGTTTTTCCATTTAAGGCATTGCCACTGAGTCCTTCCCAGGAAGCCCTGGGAAAGGATATAAAGTGAGGACTCTACTAAGCTTGTAAGTAACATCTCTGAAAATGGAGGGTCGATTTATGTTTTGCTGACAGGCAGGTTTAAGGGGGAAGAGCCCTCCAGGCTTTGGTGATGAATCTTCTATAAGACAATAAATGGTGCCATCTACTGGCACCTTCTGCTTTCCATCAGTGTCAGGGTTTGATTGTACAGCACAGACACTGCAAGTAGCATGAAAGCACCAAAGAAATCAAGCCAAGATGACTGTAGCTAGCATACTTCCTGACAATGGATCTTGGAATGATTTACTGGGGTTTCCGAAAAGCAAACAAGCCTAAAATGAAAGAGGAGTAGCAGGAGAAAGAAAAATGGCAAGATGTGAGCAAGGGAGAAAGGCAGAATTCCAGGAGCCATGTGAAACTGGATGAAGGGTCGATGATGAAGAGAGATACAGCTAAGCTGAAACAGATGCAGCCATCCCATAGGACAGATCAGCAATGAGATTCCTTGGAAAGAAGAGAAGAGCTCCTCCAATCCCTCCCAATTAATTTTCTGTTAGAAAAAGAATAGCAAATCACGCTGGCTTTTCCCTTCCACCCACTCCAGTTTCTACTGTTAAACAAAGAAGAAAATGTAAACAGTCCTGACAGAAGAAATATACAGATAGACAGAGAAATTATGGGAGAATTTATTTCTCAGAGCTCAATATTTGTCCTGATTTACACCAGGAGCAAGACCTGACTCTCTTGACTTTTGCCTCAGAAAATTGCATGAATTGGGCCATGTTTTACTCTTAGATACACTAGGCAATCTTGGCACCTCTTCTGGGGCCAAAATGGACTTACTGAGTAAAGGAACTGCTACAGAACACGTTGTTGTTGGTTTTAATGTATCTGGATAATTTGCTTGAAAATTCAGAATCATCTGTAGAGCTATTTCAGTCTGATTTCCTAAGAAAAAGCAACTGGTGCAATCCCAGCATCTGGCAAAAGGGCAACAGTCTCAAAAATAGACACTTTTGTCAAGTGCTTCAGGAAAAGAAGCATGACTGTTGCTGCTCCCTTGGAGTTCAAAACACAGGTGGAAGCTCTTAGATATCAAGCAGCCCCACCAGACTCAAACCCATCGGAAGGTGCTCTCCTTCAGTTCAGCTCTCATAGAATATGTTTGTCATGATAGTCTCCACCAGGTAAACAACAGATAAACAGGGCAGGATGGAAATGCAGATTATTGGGGCTTTTATTGCCACAAGTGGAACCTGCATCAGAACAACTCACATCTTCTTACGCTCCAGCTTCATCACCCACCAATGAAGACCATGTTTATCTGTGCCTCATGGAGTGCTTTTAGACTTCAAACAAAATGCAGATTATTGGGGCTTTTATTGCTACAAGTGGAACCTGCATCAGAACTGCTCACATCTTCTTAGGCTCCAGCTTCATCTCCCACCAATGAAGACCATGTTTATCTATGCCTTGTGGAGTCCTTTTAGACTTTAAATGTACAAGAGATGATGGAAACCACATCTTGACACAGATATAATTTTCTATACCTCAATGAGAAGGGTGCTCTCCTTCAGTTCAGCTCTCATAGAATATGTTTGTCATGATAGTCTCCACCAGGTAAACAACAGATAAACAGGGCAGGATGGAAATGCAGATTATTGGGGCTTTTATTGCTACAAGTGGAACCTGCATCAGAACTGCTCACATCTTCTTAGGCTCCAGCTTCATCTCCCACCAATGAAGACCATGTTTATCTGTGCCTCATGGAGTGCTTTTAGACTTCAAACATACAAGAGATGATGGAAACCACATCTTGACACAGATATAATTTTCTATACCTCAATGAGAAGTGCATCTCCCCTCCCAGACCCCAAGGTGAGGCTTTCACAGAGCCCTCAGGAATATGAGTTTTGGCAGCAGTGATACACTGAGGAGCTCCATGCAGTTCAGCTCCAGTTGGAATCGTGCTGGAAAGGGCTGGGAGCACTGGAGTTGCTGTGGAAAGCCTTTCAAGCAGTCCTTACAATGAGAGCTTTCTGGAATGTACAATCACAGAGCACAGGCTGAGAACTCTGCTGCCACATTTCAGCAGGACTTTCCAAAGGGGGTAACTAGGGATGACAAACTTTTGACAGTAAAAGTGGTATAAATATATTCAGAGCCAGTCATTTACTGTGTGCAAACATTTTCTTCTCTTTTCATTCAGTTTACCCAGTTAATGGCAAACCTGGAGTTCTGTAGAATTGGAACCCTGCTGGACACAGGATAAGTTTTGTGTCAGGCTTTCATTCATCTCCCTTCACATTCTTCATCAGTCTCAGATGAGTGTAAGATTCTAACCTGATGAAGAGGGTATTCAGCACATTGATTCCCTCTACCAGGCAGGGGAGATTCTGGCCCAGTACAGCTGTGAAAAGACAAGTCCTCTCTTGGCACCAACTTTAGCCTTCTGTCTTATATGGACCCAAACTAGTCTGTAGTGATATTTTGAAGAGCATTAATTTTTAAGAGAAGAGGCCTAGCTCCTATAAGAAAGGTGCTGACAAAGCTTCCATTCTCCAGCTCCTAGGAGAAGTTCTCTGGACCATGTGTAGCACTGGAACAACTGGCTAGTGCCCAGTGGTGATGATGTTATGTGGGTGCTGTCACTTCTGGTGCATTTCTGCTGCTTTCTTAAAAACCTCAGAGATCATTAGAAAGAAGGAAAGCAGGATGTGAGGGTTGTGAGTGTGACACAAGTTTCATTGCAAAAAGCAGGATTCACAACCAGAAGCAGGAATAAAAGACTGCAGTTGCAACTGGAAGAGAATTTAGGAGCTTTCTGAAAGCAGTGGAAAAGTCTGGGAGCTGTTCCATCAAACTGTTCTAGTTTAAGACATGGCAGCACGTTACAATCTTTACACTCTGTAAAGTTTCAACTTTCACATTTTCTTTTTCTCCAGAGTTTATTGGTTACAAATCTTACTATTTTTGTGGCAACAATTGTGGCTTTGTCTTCTGTAATGTCCCTGTCATATTTACATGCCCTGGGACAGTAAATGACCATGATTATACTGCCTTGGGGGAGATATGACATCAGAGATTCCATCTGCCTTTCACTTTTGAGCAGATTTGCTAAGTTCTCCATGGTTTTTAAGGATTTTTTTCTGGTTTTCATTAAAACAAAAGAAAACTAAACTGCTACACTCATTACAGATCAGCCATTTATACCCAGTAGAACAAAACATTATTTTTGTGGAAGGGGTATAAAATGTCTTCTCAAACCACCAGGGCTGAAAAAAAAAGAAGAAATTTTACTGCCCATGTAGATGTTTCATTTTCTCACATGGAAAATGTCACCCTCTAGAGGGCCAAGTTCTAATTCTTTCATTGTTGATGGTGATGTTTATTTCCAGACAAAGGAGATCATAACAGGAAATGCTGCAGAACTGTCAGCTGGATCCTCCACACAAAAGGTGATTTGAAATTTAAATTTCAAATGTGAAATTTAAAAGCAAATATTTTGCCTTGGCTTTTCTGAATGTCACCACAGAAAAAGTCTTTGCTGTGGTATTTTCAACAGGTAGCCACCAGAAGTTCCCTAAAATAAGTGGCAAAGACAGGCTAAGTGAAAACAGTGTCCTCCTTTAAACAAGACACCCAGATTTTATATGTCTAACAGTGAGTTGCAGCTATCCTGTATTTCAGCTGGGAGAGCCTGAAGCCCAGCAGGAGCTGATTGTGCTCTCTTCCTTCTACAGGACACATGGACAAAGAGAGTCATGTCCACAGGGTGGTTGGTGCTGCCTCTGTCAGGTCTCAGCTCCAGCACACACACTGCTGCTCAGTCTAGGTGATTAGCTTCCATGAGCTGCTGCTTACACAGCTAAATATGAGACAGGAGAAATCCCATCACAGCCCTGTGGAACATCTCAAGTGAAGGACATCACTGCAGGGCACTCTGCTTTCTTACAGCAATTCATTTCACCAAAATTTATTCGAGGATGTGGTGAATCACCTTCTTAAGGCACCTCTCTTTCTCATAGGACATCTAGCTTATTCATTTATGTGCTTGGAGTGGCTGAGGCTGGGCAAGAGGATTCAGCAAGTTTCTCTGCAAGTGATCTTCTGCCTTGCTGTCCATTCCACTGTTAGATCCTCTTTGCCATGCTGGAGGTGGGGCTGGCCACCAAACACAACACCCAAGTGCAGGCTGTGGAGGGAGGGGTTTTGCAGATGAATTAATTGGAATTCCAGCCCTGAAGAACTACACTAGTGTGTGTGCCAAGAAACAGAATTCCCAGCTGGAATTGATTCAGCACATCTGCAAAAGCAAGAGGATGGAGGACTGTGAAACAGATCATTTCCACTGATGACTGCTAAACCCCTCAGAAAAGGTCCTCTCACTTGGCTGGGGATTCCAGCTCCCTGTTGGGTTAAACAAACCTGTCCTGAACTCTGCCCTGAAGACAACTGTCATATATAAATGAGGAAGGGATAAAGTGGACGTGGATTCCACACTGGTAATTTAGACTCAATAACCCAAATCTCCCTGCTGTTATCTCTACCAAGCATGCCTTATTTTTCATTCAGGAAAGAAAAAAAATCTCAATGAATGTAGCTCCAATCAAACATTTAATCAGAATTCTCTGCTTTTTTATTGCACATTCCTGAACTTCTAATTTTAGTATACTAACACGTGTTTTCTATGAACAGATCTCCTCTTTGTCATTTATACTTGACCTTCCATACATCATTAATTAAAGCTGTTAGCATCACAATATGTCAGCTCTTCTTGTATTCCATGGCTTCTAAAAAGCAACATTGCATTGCTGGTTTTCTTATCAGCTGCTCTTTTATGCTTTCATGACAGCTTTGTCTTGTTTGTTTCCCAATGTACATTATTTTCCAAGCTTATGTAATAAAAGCAAACATAATTATACTAAATGGTATCAGAAAATTAAAGCACTTGGGAAATACACTAATGAAAGTTCAACACTCCCTTTGTATGAGAAAATTAGCACTCTTGAAGGTCTAATAAGCATGGTTAAGGATGTCTCTGGTGCCAATAACCTAAAAAGTAGTCAAAATCCCCTGTGCCATCAGCTGGTAACATAATGTAACACCAAGGAGGAAAAAAAGAAAAGTCCTGAGAAGGGGGAAAAAAACCACCAACAACAAACCTTGCAAAGCTATTGAAATAACTGCAGCTGCCTGGGCAATGTGAAGGCAAAGTGAGTTAGATGAAGTTTTAAAAGTGACAACTGCACTGCCTGCAGGTGTAACTGCCAGTGTACAGCTCCTTTTTCAGCTCAGTACTTACCCAGCCGAGTGGAGTTGAGACAAAAGCTGCAGTAAATCAGCACCTCGCCTGTTAGCTCCTGCTTCTCAACACAAAACCAAAAAGGCTTTGAAAGTCTTAATTCCTGCAGTTCTCAAACTGCAATAAACATGCTCTGTAGCTTCTTTTCAGCATAAAAGGAAAAGAGTCAAAATCACCCAAACGTTGTGATTGCTACTGTAAGAACTGCTGTGACAAGGAGGGTAATGAGTCACTTTTGATTTCATACTTGGATCCCTCCTTGAGCAGTGAGGTGTTTCTTTGTTGTTCTGCGAGTGCTAATTGCTGCAATGCTGTGTTAAATCATTGTTATGCTGGTTTTCTGCAGCAGCAGGATGGATAATTGAATAATTACAAAGGCGAAGCTCATTAAAATGGGTATGGCTATAGAAATGAGATTTTCCAGCAACTCATTGAGGGGTTGTGTACAGTTCTTCACACAACCTGTTGGAAAACAGCCTTTTCCTATCTAGATCAAATCTTTTGTGCATACAGCTTCTCTCAGAAGCAGGCCAGGAGATGACACTGGGCTAGGAGATGACACTGGGCTGCGTTGCTTCTCCACATGAGGAATAGCTGCAGCATTGAGGGGCAGCAGGATTTGGGTGCTGCCTCTCCAGCTGCCATCAAAGCTGCTCCTGCACACTGAGGAAGCACTGGAGGTGCTGTGTGGAGGAGAAAGATCTTCCACGGGAGACTGAGCATCAAACAAATCTCATAGCTTAGTTCAAAGGATGGGTTAAGAAAAAGTAAGCTTGTAGGATTCTGCTGGTGCTTGTAGAGTCAACGTCAGCATCTGTGCTTCAGAACTTCTCCACGGGTCTCTGTCACTTGAGGTCGTGGACACTGACAGTGTAGACTGGGATCCCCCAGCAGCTGGAGGCAGATCAGGTTTTCTGCTGACTGTGGAGGGTTTTCAGTTTTAGGAACCCCACGTTCCACTATGGGCTTTGTAGTATGAAATTAACACAAGTTTGTGTACCACTGTTCTCTTTTCCCCAGTTTCTTTCTCTTCCATTCACTGCAGCCTACATCCCTCTCCCATTCATTCCCCTGCTAGCCTTGTCTGAGTTTATTACCTACGTTTTCAGCTTCATCCTCATTTTCAAGGGGCTGCTCAGCACTTTTCTGGTCATTAAGTGCTAATTTTAAAAGCCTGGGTTACAAAGAGGAGACTGGAAATCCTCACTGATGCAAATATTATTGGCAACTGGCGAGACAGTTCACGTGACTGGAATGCTGAAGATCTCTGCATAAAACTCGTGTGGAGGAAGAGGTGAAAGTAGTGACTGATGTGGTGGTAGTACTGTAAAGACACTGCTAGCTGATCTCTATATCCTGATAATTCAGGAACTAATTGCCTATGTGTTAAAACACAAGTTAGGAAGAGAACACAGCAGAGTGGGAAGGAGGGAGAGTCTTTATAGACCATGAAACCACACCAGAACTCCTTCTCAGGCCTTGTCTGCAGCGAGAGGCAGACTGAGGGGGAGCAATTGTCTTGCCTTGGGAGAATTCAATTTCAGAAATGCAGCATGGAGGTCACACTGCTTATTAGAGTTTCTAAAATTATTCCTTGTGATCTTTTAACACAGAAAGTGTTACTGCTCTCAATACATGGGGACTCAGTTAGGGCCTCCCTGCGATGGATGGAGCTGTATTCATTCCTGTCCTGGCGTGGGTGAGGGATGGCTGCAGGTGACAGAGGGGATTTATGCCATGTAATTTTAATCAGCTACCAGGAGTTTAGAAATGGTTGCCCTGGACTCCTCAAGCAGGCAGCCCAGGGAAATAGGCACTGCTAGAAGGCAAGTCATGCCACCTGCCTTGGAGCCCTGGATGTTTCATCTCAGCTCACGTTAATTGTACAAAAAGTAGATTTCTTCCCCTCCAGATCCCCTCCACAGTCAATGCAAAGGACAAGGCACCTCCAGAATGAGAACTACTGAATCCTAACTAGGTGTCCAGGGTAGGGGAGGTGGAGCCCCTGCACAGAGGCTGGTGCTGCAAAAGGGCTGATTTCCCACCAGGGAAACTGTGTGTGAAGTTGGCTGGGGAGGAGCAGATAGAGGAAAGCAAATGAAAAATAGGAGTTCTATGACATAAACTGAAAAGGTGCTTAAAAAGCAAAGAGTATTCCATCAACAAAGAGGAAAGCTTCAGCTAAAAGCCTCCTTTGGTTCCCTGGTAAATGGAAATAGCTGTTAGGACCAGCCTCCTACTGCTGCCCAGTGTAACATATGGAAAACATGACATTGAGTGTAATATATATAAATGAGAAGCCTACAGACCAGGAAATCAATAAGGAAAGCTAGAGAAATACAAATAAAAACATGTGGCCAGCAGTAAGACAATAAAGAGGGAAAAAATAGACACTGAGTTTTTACTAATAATGCTGTTATGGCTGTGGTGGCTCAAGGACACATGGCTCAGGTACATCTTTCCTAACTTTAGACATCAGGACTTGTTTATATACACCCAAGCTAGTTATTTACACCCCTTACAGTCAATTGAGAGAAATAGGACTTTGGGGAGCACAATTCCTGTCATCCTAATGCACCCATATTAGGCAGTTCAGATGAAACATCCCTTAGAAGTGTTTCCTTCCCTCCATGACTATAAAGGAATAACCAACAGATGTAACTGGACAGAAGGAATTGAGGTACACAAGCTCTCCTTTCCCAAAGAGCTTGCTGGTGTTCCCAGCTCCACCAGTCAGCCTCACACAAACACATTAGTGGCTGAAGGAGTCGTGGCACCAGTATGAACATTTCAACCACGAGACCCAGGTAACTTCTGCCCAAGCTGGCTGAGGAGGCCATTAGTCTACTGATGTAAATTTTATATGGGTGTCATGAAGTCAGGGTTCAACAGATTAGAATTCTGTGCCCATATTGAAAGAGAGAAAGTTGATTTAAAAAAATTACATTACAGTTAGGCTGAACCTGTCCTCCCTCTCCCCCCAAAAAAACCCTGCCTAAAATGCAATCCTTTGCTCCAGAGCACACAGCCATGAAATAAACCTTTAAATAGGATAAACAACAAGCTGTCAGTGATATTTCTGGGCTGATCTCACACAAAATTTAATTGAGTCTTTTAAATTACAGGTAGTTGCTCTAGGATTCCTTTGTAGTGAGTGGAAGGAGCCAGACTCTGCCACAGGGCACACAAGAACTGGATCAGCCTCAGAGTGCTGCTCCCTTGTTGGGTGTAAGGGAGCCTCAAGCCATGACATCCACACTTTGTGTTCAGTCTTTCCAGAACACCGACCCTGAGACACAACTGCAGCTTCAGGCCAAAAGATTCAGCCCAGGCAGGGTTATTGCAGAAGCTTGGGAACGATGGTTTATACAATACCTTGCAAATGCATAACTACCAGCTCTTGGCAGTTTGAGGCAGCTCTAATGTCACTTTTTGGAAATAGATTTTTCAGCAAATAGCAGGGAGCCAATGATCTTAAACAGAGTAGTTCTTACTAAGAAGAAAGTGACCTAAGGAGAAGGTTTAGAAGATTGCTTTTAGCTCACATGCACATTTTTTTAAATTATTTTTCAGAAAAAAAAATGTGAAGTCATTCCATTTGTAGTGGACATTGCATTGTAAGTCATTTGTGGTGGACATGGCATTGTAAGTCAGATTGGAAGAGCTGAGGAAATTTGCCAAATATTTCCTCTTTGAAAAAACAGATCAACAATTAAGAATCAATAAATCAAATCCTGCAGTTGCTGTTGGCAGTTGTAAGATAATACTCAGCACCTCCTTTTCATCCTGACTTTTTAAAATTAAATTGCATTTAGGAGTATTCATGATGTCCTGTAGAAACACTGGTTGTTATCAGTGTAAGTAGTGATTTTCAAACAAGTGTGAGAGGTGCCTTGTCCGTGTAAAAAAGGCATTTCACCACGAGAGGGAACTCTTGGACTTTATTGTCAGAGGGAAAACAGCAACTGCCTTTCAAACTGTCCGTGCCAGTTCTGCTCTAGAAGTCTTTGTAACTTTGTTGAGAACACTACAAGTGATACATGGGGTTAATTAATATAATGTGTAGATGTCAGAAAAACGTTGAAGCTCCTGTGTGACATCTAGAGAGTGGGTTTTGAATATGTGGTATGTGAAGTTTATAATGAGACATTAAGAAGCTTGCTGCTCTTGGAGAGAGTCAGAGTTTTACTGCGTTATGTAAAACTGTGTTAAAATTAAAAAGCAACTGCAAAACGTAGAAACACTCATGTAATTTCCTAACAGATTATCTCTCTGTTCAACACAGAGCACTATCCTTTGCTCATTATTGTAGCAACCATTTTCAACCAGATTTGTATTTATTGATATGATAAAGCTGCCTCCTCTGTCTGCTTTCATCTGGATGGGGAACGTGCAGAGCAAGTGCTCCTCTTTTTGGACAGAGATTTGGTTGTTTATCTTGCTTTATCCTTTGCAGTTTGTGGCTATTTGTTTGGGTTTTTCTTCATTTTGTTAGGTTGCTACATGTTGCTTCCTTTAAATGTCATTAAAAGCCAAGTGAAAGAATTGAGTGTGGTGCTTTCAGCACCCTGTGAATTGTTTTTGCTTGATCCATGTTTCTGAGGCAGTTCCCTGCACTGCCTTAACTCTGCTCCTGGAAAAGCATTTGCCTCCTGCAAAGCAGAGAATTAAAAGGGAAATATTTGAGCACTGCTTAGAATTCCTCAAGAAGTCCCTGCCTCGCGGTGACTCAGAGCCAGGTTCTGCAGGCACAGTTTCACAAAGGCTCTGATGATCACTTTGATAACGACGTATTCATGCCTTTCAGAAAGCTGGGTAAGAGTTCTGGGAAGCTGTCTTTTCACCTCAGCAGCACGCCACACCAGCGATGCAGGGTGTGGCCACGGTTTCCTCTTCCCCTGGAGCACCATGCACACCACAGTGGGCCAGGACTCACTCCTTGCTGTCACACTCCTGCACACAGCTCTGCTGAGGGCCACAGCAACTGTGACAGAGGGGAGGCAACACAACATCCTGTCTATCCCAGCCTACTTCCCTCTTCTCTTCTGTGTCTCTTCACAAGAGCAGCCACCTCAGCAGGTGTCAGCAGAGGTACATGTGTGTCTGAAGCTCCCTGAGCCCCACACCCAGCCCCAGAGCTGCCTGGCAGGGTTCTGGCAGCACAATTCCCCACTGGGAGTTGGGAGAGCCTTATGTGAGGTGCACTCACTGAGCCATCCTCACAAAACCTTAACCCATTTTCCCACTCTCTGTGCTTGCCTGCTAAGAGAAAAAAAATCATTCCCTGAGATCAACCTGCTGCTGTTCAAAACAGCATTTGAGAGCATAGTCTTCATACCCTGAGAACTTTGGATGTTGTGCCACTTTTGAGGGGATACATTAAAGTTCTCAGTCAGATCTGACAGTCAATAATTTCATAAGTCTTAATCTATTTAATTCCTCAAGAAGCCAGTGCATAAGTATTTTTTTCTGGAGGGGATATAAAGTACACTCATTTGACCAGATGGCTGAATAAATTCAGTATAAATAAAAAATAAAACAGGATTGCATTTTAGAATTTGCTTTCCCAAGCTAACAGTATATGGGCACTTTAGCAGTCTCCACACTCAATACTCAGTTTGCTAAAACCTTTATTTTATATTCAGCAGTAAAGATAAATTTAAATTATTTAAGACAACACCTTGAATTAATAGCTACTTTCATAGAACAGAACAACGTTACAGGTTATGTCCATCCTGAACTATTACCTTAAATATAAGAAGAGAGAAAGTAAAATTCCTCAAATGCAAAGCACATAACAAAAAGGTGAAGAAAAATGTCACCTTTCACTATTAATTTAACCACAATTTTTAACAGGTGGTCATTTATGTGAAAAATCACCTCACCTAACATTCAGCACCTAGCTGTTTGATGGCTGGTACTGCTTGGGTGAGATCTCAGGCTGCAGTAATAGGGGATGTGGATAAAAGATCTGGAATCTTGGTATCCCAGGAATGCAAACACACACTGGTAGCGATTTCTCTGGAGGAAAAACAATGTAGGTCTCAATCTTCAGAGATCTATCAGATAAAAATAAACTCCTCAAATCTTATTTGGTTGACTTCAAATGGCTTTTTAGATAAAATTGGCACGTATTTTGAAAACACCTGGAAAAGTCATTGAGTGACTTGCTTTCTGAACAGCCTCTGGCTACAGTAAAAAAAAAAAAAGCAGCAAAGTTCTTACAAAGCATTACAGATTGAGCACAGCCCAGCTTAGGCCACGGGATGAAAGGGAGAAAAACTTACAAAAGAAAGAAATTGTTGAGCCTTGGCCCAGCTCTCAGGCTATTTACTATTTCTAGTATTTCCAGGAAAAAAACCCAACTCTGTCTGGAAAGGTTACTCACATTGTAGCTTTGTTGGGTTGGTCTATATGCTGCTTTGTACCTCCAGAACTTCAACACTCTTTTTTAGCTCTGCTGCCTTCTTCTCCAGCTGCTGAATGTTCCAGAGCCATTGTCTTCTTTTGGACTGGAGTTTGTTCAGTTGGCAATGCAAACGTTTTAGAATAGCATTGTATCTTTTATTCTGCACCTAACAAAACAGAATAAAATTAACTTCAAATTTTCTTTCAGAACAATATACAGGGGTGGGTTCAGTTCACCTAAGTGTAGATTCTGACATTTGACCAGGTCATTCCAGCTTCACTTTAGAGCTACTGAGTAGACACAGACTTCTAGGATGCAATTCATCTGACTTCTCTCAGCTCTCTGCTTTAGGGCAACATGAATTGCCCTACAAGGAGCAATGGTCACAAGCTGGAGCACAGAAGTTCCACCTCAACATGAGGAAGAACTTCTTTCCTGTCAGGGTTCCAGAGCACTGGGACAGGCTCCCCAGGGAGGTTGTGGGGTCTCCTGCCTTGGAGACTTTTCAGCCCCATCTGGAGGGGTTCCTGTGTGACCTGCCCTGGACTGGATGGTCCTGCTCTGGCAGGGGGTTGGACTCCATGATCTCTGGAGGTCCCTTCAACCCCTGACATTCTTTGATGCTGTGATCCTGCCTCTTTCCTACTAAGGGAATGAAAAACTCTGTCCAATCAGTAAGAGCTGAACAATTGGAGATTCAGCTCTTAGTGGAGGATTGGAGGAGACTGGAGACTGGAGAATGACTCCTCCTGACTAAGGAGTCTAGTGTGGGTATCTGCTCTGTAGGTGTCTAAAAATTAACAAAGGAAATCCCACCCAAAGAGTCAGCACCTCACAGTCATGGCAATGCTCTCTACATGGAAGATTTCAGGCTCCAGAGTGAGAGAAAATTTCATTCTTTGACAAGTGTATTTAGGTGTAAACTAGAATATAACATTCCTGATTTGATCAGCAGAGCTCTAGCCAATGTATACTATAAGGTCTAGAAAGATTTTGCAGCTCACCCTAACACATGAGATGTTATTCTGTTTTCCTCCTACATTTTACAATGGGCAACAGAGATCTTTACATTACCAAACCCTGCTCATTAAATTTTGTGACATTGATTTGAACTAACAATAAGTGATGTGAAACTTCCTAACTAAAAACTATCTAGACATACAAATTATTTTAGTAAGGAAAAAAATAAAAAAGGCAAAATATACTTTAATTATTTCAAATTATTTATTTTAAAAATTATTTTAACTATTTATCAGAATTTTATCTTGGCAGTTAATTAGGAGCTGCTGTTTTATTCCTAATTTAATATCAGCTCGAATTAGGGAGATTCATGGGAAACAATTTTCTTGGTGCAACTGATTCGGCCATTGATGAGTTATCAGGAACCATGAGATAGGTCATGAATGATGAAGTCAGCAGTGAAATTTAAAGTATTTCAAAAGTATTAAAGAAATCTTAAAAAAAGTGCATTTTGCTTTAGTACCATTCAGTGACCTGCTTCTTCTCAGGACATCATCCCAAAGGCTCACAGATGAACTCCTTAAAAGACTTCAGAAAAAATCTTAACTTCAATTTTTCTCATGATAGCAACTAAGTTTTGAATTTTAGAAAAGACTCTCAGTGTCAGGAATTTAAGATAGCACGGTTATTGGGTGGTCTTCAGTAATGTTCAGGCAGCAACAGTGTAAAAATCACTTAAAACTTAATTTGCCCTACCTACATTCTGTCAGGAGAGCTGTAATTATATTTTATTCAAACCACTCACCTCGATTTCTTTTTTAAGCTTCTCATGCTTTTTTTTCTCCTCTTCCAGCAAATCTGTTTTGGTCTTTATGCACTCTTCCAGTGTTGCAATTTCCCTTTTTAAAATTGTGGTTTCTTCCTGCAGATGGAAATCAAGACACAGAAGATGCAAGAAGTCCCTTCCTTAAAAAGCTGCACAGTACACCTTTTAAACTTACTAAAAATGTCACATTTTAACTCTCATTTCATTAATAGGGGTGAGATAAAGATCTGCAACACCAATTTCACATTAAAATAATGAATATTGGTTGAATTAATAATTTAAGAACTGTAATCAAAATTAATATCTCAAATAATGTATAACATGGCTTTGGATAAGTAAGATACACTCATGATTTGAGATGTTCAAACTACAACAATATAAGTGGCCTTGATTTGGTTTAAAATGTAATTTATTGCAAAATGAAAGAATATGTAATGGAATATTTGAGATAGATTTTCCTTACAGGAAATACAATGTAAATGACCCTTTGTTTTTCAGTACTTGAAGATTTGCTTGTGTAACCAGATGTTCATCAATTTAGACAGAGTAACAGCAGATTTTCAATAATGGAACTTGCATCAGAGTTGAAATCTGTGACCTCATTTCAACTTCACATCTGGTTTTGTTCAGATATTGGTAAAGTTTTGTGGTGAAAAAAATGCTACATGGCAGTTTATAGTAAGTATTGCAATGAGGGTGAAATAAACCCAACATTGTTAAACTGGAATACCAAAACACACATGTTTTCCCTCTCTCCTTTTTATCACCATTTCATCAGATCTGTCTCTGTTGGCAGACAGCTCAACTGCAGTTTAGTACCCGACAGAGAAGCTGAAAGAGTGATGGATGTGAGGAAGAAGTTCTTCCCCAGGAGAGTGGGGAGAGCCTGGGAGGGGTTGCCCAGGGAGGGGGGTGAGGCCCCCTCCCTGGGGGTCTTGAAGGCCAGGCTGGAGGAGGCTCTGGGCAGCCTGATCTAGTGGGAGGTGTCCCTGCTCATGGCAGGGGGGGTGGAACTGGGGGGTCCTTGGGGTCCCTTCCAGCCCTGACAGATTCTGAATCTGTTTGAGCAGAGGACTCAGGAGTGTTGGCTTGATGGTTGGACTGGATGATCTTGGAGCTCTCTTCCAACCTAAAGGATTCTAAGATTCTATATTAGAAAAAAATATTAGCTAAACTATGCTGAAATTATTTCACATTAAAGGAAAAGACTCAAACAGGAAATAGAGTACCTGCATTTGTTTTATAACAGATTCTTCTGGATTCTGAAGATTGTGCATTAACTCCTCTTTCTTTGTCTTTAATTCCTTAACAGCAGCTTTCTTTTTGGCCAGCTCAGTAACAGCTGTCATTTTACTTTCCATCTCCCAAAAGAGACGTTTATGAGCCTTTATTTTCTCCCAATACTCGTTATTTCTTGCAAATGTCATCTCAAACTCTTCTTGTGCTCTTTCTGCATCACACCTCAGCTTTAAATTCTCAGAATACAGGGCTCTGACTTCAGCCTCTAGATTTTCACAGTGAAGTTTTGTCACTTCTATGGCATCCTCTTGCAGATGGATTTCCCTTTCTATCGTCTTCGTTTCCAACAGAATAGAATTCATTTCTTTTTCTAGTTGTTGAAACTTTCCCTGTAAAATATTTCAGTGTTCACTTCAGAACAGTTTTTGAGAGGATACTTAGTGTCTAGTTAAACACTGTAATATATATTTATTATATTTATTCAGCAGTCTTCTTTTTGAGGGTGCTGAGACACTGGAGCAGACTGTAGATGTCCCAAGATTGGAAGAGTTTATGGCCAGGCTGGATGGAGCTTTGAGCAACCTGCTCTAGTGGGAGGGGTCCCTGCCCATGGCAGGGGGGTTAATGAGCTTTAGGGTCCCTTCCAACCCAACCTGCTCTGTGATTCTTTTTCACTTGTTAAATGTGGCTTGAATGGAAGATAGAGTTCCACTTCCTAAAATCATTACCTCAGAGGCACAGTGCAAGAATACTACCTTAGACTTCTCCTCTTAGACTGACTCTAAAATATGAAGTAAAGTATCCTTGAAATTACTTGAAATTCTTTTCATTTTTAAGACACATAAGACAAGACAGGACAAACCCAATCCTAATGTTTGTTTAGAGCTGAAATCTGGTCAAGTCGTAATCAAACTGAAAATCATTAATGATGCCCAAACTCACTTACAAACCCACACAAACACAGAGATGGGTGTTCGGGGGGATGGAGTTTAACTTGCCTGTTCTAAATTTTTAATATCACCTTCATCACACTAGAATTTGAGAGTAGGATTAATCCCAGATGGTTTTAACTCCCTGAAGAACACACATCTAGTCCTAAAAAGGCGGCCTCTTTTTAGGCTGAAGCTGCAGGAAGCAGTACTTCAACCCATCATAAGAAACCATAGAATTATTTTGGTTGGAAAAGACCTTTAAGACTTTTAAGATCATCACATCCAACCATGAACCTGACACTGCAAAGTCCATCACTAAAGCCTGTGCCCAAGTGCCATGGGATGGCTGAGCTGCTTCCTCAGGAACGTTTCTCTCTTTGGTGACTACCAAGGGAGCCTGGAGGACCAGTGTGGGCTCAACAACTGATTTATGGGTGATGTAAGTTAGCTGTGATGGATCCTGCCCAAAGTCACAGCCACCAGTAGTGCTTTAAGTGAGAGAAATAACATCATGATTCATGTCACCTATTATCTGCTCCCTAGTGGAGGCATTCAGAGTGCCATGAAACCTCTTAACGTCTTGAACAGATAAAGACATCTTTAACTGTTGAGAACAAAAAGTTTCTCTGTAACTTTTGATTGGAAATCTTGGGCTGCAGTTTGAGCAGGATTTGTATCGCTGCCAGCCACCATTTACTGAGGACAGGGAAGCAAAAGATCTTAATGTCAAAGATCTTCAGTTTTGCAGAAGAAATTACTGTTTCACATGTCTTCTGTGACATGCACACGTGGGAACAGCCATAAAGAGGAAAGAGCATTTCTGCATTCTAACTTGAAGTTCTTAATTATTTAACTTTGCTCTTCTGCTGACATGGATGTTTTTATGGAATTTCCAAGGCTTTTTTTGAAGGAAAAAGGAAAAGGTGTGAAAGAGGAAGAAAGTAAATGAGCTAACTTAATTACCTAGGGCTTTAAATACACTGTGTATCCAGCGTTCTACAAAATATTACTAAATAAAACCAGTATGTAATGAATATTCAGGACACTCACTTCAAAGAGACAGAAAAAAAAAGTATTTTGTATTAAAAAGATGCTAAGAAAAAAATAACAGAGTCTGGTGAAAATCTGCCAAAAAGGACGTATTTGAAATCCCTTTTTCCCATTAATTTCTCAGGAAAACATGATGAAAAATTCAAAGATCTCCAACTTTGTATTGAGTTTTTGTGGTTTTACTATCGCAGTGGTTTGGGGGCTTGGCTTGGGGGTTGGTTGGTTGGTTGGTTGGTTTTTTTCTCAAATAAAAATGAAGAAGCTTCTTCTATGACCTGCTCTAATGAAGTCTTAGCTATAATGCAGCTTTACAAATAATAGCACACAGACAGTTTTGGCTCAGCCTAAATGCCACATGCAGGAACAGAACAGAACAGCTGCCGTACTCCTCAGTGCAAACATTCAGAAAAAATCAAGTACCATCAGCTTCTCTTGCTCATAGGAATACTTCCTCTTCTAACGAAAAAACATAATTAAACTACTGCAAACAAGGCTGATTACCTGCAACTGGAAAAGAGTTGTTTTGCTTTTTTCTATGGCTGAGGCTTGTGAATGCTGCTGCTCTGCAACGTGTTTTACAACCTCAATTAGCGATGAGGAATCCTGCTCGGCCATTTTAGGCAAAAGTGCAGAACTATAAGGGCAGGAAAAAAAGTGAATAATTTTATCACCATTCTGTTTAAATCCTGAAAGAGAACAATATTAAAGCCTTTTGTATGGGATCCCAGATCAATACAATATATAATTTGGTTCATTTTTGTTAACAAGAACAGGTTTCTGATGGGTGGAAGCTCAAAGTGGAGGACTAAGAATTAGAAACCTTTCGTGCAGCATTTTATAAAATAAGGTATTGTAATGTTCTTCTGGCTTCTCCACGAGTCAGGTCCTCCTTTTCTGAACACAGTCATAGCTTTTAAAAGCATCTTAGAAGCATCTTAAATGCATGAGGGCATGCTCCCATATTTAGCCTGAATATTTACATTATTGCAGTTATCATATAGCAACCACCTACTAGTAAACTAGTAACTAGCAAAATAGTTAAACTAGTTAACTAGTAAGCTTTCCTTAATGTAAGATGAACAATGTTGAGAAAATCATCACATTCAAAGTCACAAATTAGTATCACTGCAGACACCCCCCACCCCAACGACTAAAAAATACTTAGCACTGTTTTTATCTCACTTTGAATAGAATAATTGGGGAAATCTGTATAGTTATATAGAAAGTAAATCTGTGTTGCTATACACAGTGACACTGAACTCTCGAGAGAGTGGAATGAGTCTGGCAGAAGCGCAGCTTCAGGGCCAAGGTATGAAACGGTGCTCGGATGACCCAGGAACTGCGCCTGGGGTAATCAGGGCCCCTCACCCCGGGGCTGCGGCAAGGGCCGTGCCGGGTCGCCCCTCACCTCT
>NW_008618986.1:0-4057 GCF_000691845.1 Merops nubicus | reverse complement strand
AGACCATCAGCTTGTCTACCATCGTCCGCAGTGTTTTAGAGGATGGAAGTGGCACGAAACAGACAATCTGGCAATTGAAATTTGTTCTAGTAGTGTGGCAAGTGATTGTCATTTCTGGGTTACTGAAGATAGGCGATGGATCCCCTTCAAGAGATACCGGGACGCAGGACCTCCTTATTCCACTTGGAGAATCCCTCCTGATGCCTCCATGCAAGCGTGTGTCATTTCAGGACTGAGATAGAGAAATGCTACAATGGGAAATTTCATGGCAAAGGAGAGATCCCTGCCATGTGGCACAAAATTACAAAGCAGGAAGCACTGGATGAACTCCAGAAGCTCTAGGCCCAGGCGATATGAAGGAAGAACCGCAACTGCTTTGCATTGTAGGAGAGCACAGTACAAGTCTACCTGCAAAATACTCCTGTAATGACTATGACCTCAAGCCACACGGAGGAAATGATCTGTAATTGCTCACAATGTTGGGTGAGAAATGGCGTGCTTCTCCTTCCAACGCTCCAGCCATGGGCAGGGACACATTCTACTAGAGCAGGTTACTCAAAATCCTGTCCAGGCTGACCTGGAATGGTTCTGGGGATGAGGCATCAACCATCTCTCTGGGCAACCTGGGCCAAGGTCTCACCACCCTCACAGGAAAAGGCCTTTGTAGGACCAGTGTGGAGAATTTTGTATGTTTCCAGCTTCCTCAGCAGACCACGGCATTAGTGTTTATGCTGTGAAGAGCCATTGTCTGGAGAACACGTCACCAGCTATGACTGCATCAGTGAGGTGGTGGATGCGTTTTGCAGCATAGTTCCTGCAATGACGCTGGAAACATGTGGTGGTAGAGCACCTCCCCACATCGTGAGCTGCTGGTGGGAAAGCTAAGCTTTAGGCCACATTGGGAAGCCAGTACCATCATTACATCATTTCACAAAGAACATGGTTTGAACAGCAGGCAACATCTTGGTGGCTGAAGCATTTGGTCTCCTGCACCCACTTGGAACCAAGACAATCACCCCACATTCCCCAGACGACAGCAGTATACGTCAGTTGGGCACCCCCAGTTATATCCATCTTTCCTGTACCTTCTGGCCAGGGGACAAGAAAAGATGTCAGCCCAGACTGGAAGAGCCAAGCTAACCTGACAAGATCGATGGCCACAGTGGAAAAGTGCCATCAAGTACTGACCAAAGTCAATCACCCTCTGACCCTATATAAATAGAGATCCTAAGATGAGGCCCATGGGAGCTGTCCGGGATCGCAGCGGGCTGGGCCTCGGCATCTCCACCTGAGCTGGGATGCCCCTCAGGCCAGAAGGGACCATCTGCTGGTTGGGTCAAAAAAAGGAGCCTCGGCTGTCTGCAAAGACTGATGAATGGAATCGCCGTCCACTTGTTACAAGCTGATGAAGGAAGATGTGAGTATCTGCAATCCCTGGGAACTTTGTGGATGGTCCTGGAGATCACCGGGGTATCCAAATTTATTATAAACCACAGAATAGCATAGTCATTATAGGCTGACCTCTACAACCACACACAGTGCTCTGTGTGGGTGTGCTTTGCTTAAGCAACTTGTGTTAACTCTTACATGAATCATTATACTATACATTAGTATACGTTATATATACACATAAAAGTACATATTTTATATATATATACACACAATATGTATATCTAATACAATATATATACATATTCTATACTATACATCCAATACAATACAAATACAGAATACAATATATATACTTATAATACATACTCTAAACTATACATAGAACACATTAACCAATTGTTATATTTCAATATGTTTAATATGTTACATTTAATTGCTATTGTGTAAATTTCATGTTTAATTTGGTATTATTAGTTTATAAGTTAGAATCGTAGATTCATCAAAGACAAAAATCAGTCAAAGACCACTAAGATGACGAAAACCAACCATCAACCCAATAGTCCCATGACCATGAAACCATGGCCCCAGATGCCATGTCTACATCTTTTTTGAACCCCTCCAGGGCTGGGGACTCCAGCACCTCCCTGGGCAGCCTGGGCCAAGGCCTCACCACTCTGCCAGGAGAGAAATTCTGCCTCAGATCCAACCAAAACCTCCCCTGGGGCAACTTCAGCCCATTGCCCCTCATCCTGTCACTGGTTACTGAGGAGAAGAGAAGATCTGCTGGCAGCTGTCAGGAGCTGTGCAGAGCCAGAAGGTCTCCCCTGAGCCTCCTTTGCTCCAGGCTCAGCACCCCCAGCTGCTCTTCACAAGCCATGTTCCCCAGACCCCTCCTCAGCTTTGTTGCCCTTCTCTGGACCTGCTCCAGCCCCTCAAGGTCTTTCTTATCCTGTGGCCCAAAGTTAAGTATTGTTAGTTTATAAGTTGCTACATTAATGTTGTTTTACTCCAATTGCTACTAACACTTATCTCAAAAACATAATGTTGCACCAAACCCCGCACTAAAGTCCCCAAATCCCCCCAACCCTTAGGGATAAACTGTGGAGCAGAACTCAGACTAGGGGTAGATCCTACCTTATTCTCCAATGGACTTTGGTGGGTAAGGGGGGGTCTGTCCTAAACCTTGTTACTGAACGGGAGGATTTACCTCTAACATCCCCACATTCCCTGATTTTCTCAGTCATAAACTGTTGCCTGGGTGTAATGTTGGATTTAGCCACACCTAGTGAAGGAGTTGAGAAAGCAAGGGTCCAACCTGAACCTCTGCTTGCTCAACGAGAGGGCCACCCTTAGCCCCCTCCTTTTCCATTTCTAATCCCTGTGACAATCACTACAGCCCAAAGTCCAAATCACTTTATTGTAATCACACTATTGCTTTTAATCTCATAGAAAAATACATAACATATATCAATATTATAATCCTGTTGCTATCTCTAACTAATCTGCCTTGTGGCAAGTAATGTAGTGAGCTTGACATCAAAGTGAACCCTAAATTAACTTTGTACTCTTCTATTACGTTCCATTAAAGTACTAAACATTGCCAATAAATTGTATTGCTGCTTTCAGCTGTGGAATATTTCACTCATTTTGTGGCAAAGAGGGATTTAACTATTGTTCTGGAACAAGCACCTAGGTGATTTCAAGAGGGAGTGCTAAACCCTCCGTGGGATCCTACACCAGTTCTGAGACAAGCACCTTCAGTAAGTCATAGAATAGAATCACAGAATCGTTAAGGTAGGAAAAGACCTTTAAGATCATCAAGTCCAACTGCCAACCAAACACTCCCATGCCCACTAAATCATGTCCCCAGATGCAACATCCACACATTTTTTTAACTCCTCCAGGGCTGGGGACTCCAGCACCCCGATGGGCAGCCTGGGCCAAGGCCTCACCACTCTGCCAGGAGAGAAATCCTGCCTCATGTCCAACCAAAACCTCCCCTGGGGCAACTTGAGGCCCTTTCCTCTTGTCCTGTCCCTTGTTCCTTGGGAGCAGAGAGCCTCCTGTCGGGAGCTGTGCAGAGCCAGAAGGTCTCCCCTGAGCCTCCTTTGCTCCAGGCTCAGCACCCCCAGCTCCTTCAGCTGCTCCCCAGAAGCCATGTTCCCCAGATCCCTTCTCAGCTTTGTTGCCCTTCTCTGGACCTGCTGCAACCCCTCAAGGTCTTTCTTACATTGTGGTGCCCAAACCTGACCCCAGTCCTCAAGCTTTGGCCTCCGTCCCCCAGCTCCTTCAGCTGCTCCCCAGAAGCCATGTTCCCCAGATCCCTTCTCAGCTTTGTTGCCCTTCTCTGGACCTGCTGCAACCCCTCAAGGTCTTTCTTACATTGTGGTGCCCAAACCTGACCCCAGTCCTCAAGCTTTGGCCTCCGTAGTGCCCAGTCCAGGGGCACAATCCCTGCACTGCTCCTGCTGGCCACAAGATTTTTGCTCCAGGCCAGGATGCTGGTGGCCTTCTTGGCTACCTGGGCACACACTGGCTGGTGTTCAGCTGCCTCTCCACCAGCATCCTCAGGGTCTTTTCTGCTAGGCAGCTTTAAAATTGCCTGGATAGCCTCAAACACTCCTCTGCAGCAAGACCCGAGGACCAAGCCCTGCTGGCGAGCTCG
>NW_008618985.1:2365-3433 GCF_000691845.1 Merops nubicus | reverse complement strand
CCCACCCCAAGCACTCCCTGGCTCTAACCCCCCCCTCTCCCTGCAGCCCCTGCATCAGCTCCCAGCTGGACGAGCTGCTGTGTCCCCCCACCACGCCCGAGGGCAGGAATGATGAGAAGGCTCTGCTGGAGCAGCTCGTCTCCTTCCTCAGTGGCAAGGATGAGACCGAGCTGGCCGAGCTGGACAGAGCCCTGGGCATCGACAAGCTGGTCCAGGTAAGGAGAAACCCACCCTGGGGGGGGTCAGCAGAGCTCCCCCCGGGGGGCAGGGGCTGAGCCCAGCCCCGAGTCCCAACATCTGCCTGGGAGCGGAGGCCAGATGTGAGTGGGAACAGGAGAGCCCCTCGCCTCCAGAGCTGATATTTAACACCACACCTTGGGCTCCCCCTTGCCCAAAAAGCTGGAGAGAGGCCTCGTGAAACACAATATCCCCCTCCTGCCCTTCCCCGGGGCTGGGAAGCTGCAGCCTGGGGGAGGCACCCGAGCGGTGTCGGCCCCGGGGCGGCTCGTGTAAGGGGGAGATCTGGCAGCCTGAGCCCCTTCTCCTCCTCTCCCCGGTGGGATTAGGGCACGGAGGAACCTTCCAGCTGGAATCCCACAGCCTGGGATTCCTCAGCTTGGGTTGTGCTGCCTAATTATATATCTAATGGCCTGGCTGGTATGAAACCGTGCGGCCCGGGGTGGTGAGATTGGCTTTCAGAGCAGCTGCCCTGCTGTCTCGGGTGGAACCACAGGGAAAAAAAGACTCCTAAATGAGGTTTGCTTTTCGTGGTGCTTCCTCAGAGAGCGCTGGGGCCCTGGGTTCTGCAGCTGAGCTCTGCTGGAGCCTCCCTGTTGGCAGATCTCTGGGGGGGCAGATGGATCTGAAGGGTTCGGGGTTGCCTAAAAAATGGGGCATGGGATGGGGAGATGTGGAGAAGGAGATGGAAAGCTTGGGGTTTGGCTTCTTGTTCTGTGCCCCACAGTGCTCACGTGCTCCAAAACAGGGAGCAGAATTGACAGCCTGCTGATATTCCTGATAAGAGGCTGGAGCCAGGGGGGGGGCGGGCTCTGCTCCCAAGGAACAACA
>NW_008618985.1:0-2240 GCF_000691845.1 Merops nubicus | reverse complement strand
GAGACCCCTCCCCTGGAGGGGTTTCCAAGCCATGGAGATGTGGTGTGAGGGACACGGGGCAGTGGGGACCTGGCAGGGCTGGGGGATGGTTGGACTCCATGACCTTAAAAGCCTTTTCCAACCCTTACAATTCTATGAGTCTAATAAATGGGGTGTCTAAAGAAAGAAGCTTCTCAGAGCAAGTCCCTTTGGCAGCTCTGGGCCTGATGCTGCATCATTTACCCCCAGAGGTGGCACATCTCCTCCTGCAGCCCCACGGGGTGACCTTGCACCACTTTATCCCTTCATCAGCCACTCTGGGGACCCATCAGCCAATCGATTTTTGGGTCAGGTATTTGCCAGGTCCCTTTCCTGGCAGGCTGTGCCCCCAAACTTGCCACCTCCAGGCTCTTTCTCCCAATTTAGGGGCAGGGAGTTCGGCCTCTTGGGACGGAGGATCGGCGATGCTCCTGCCAAAGGTGCAGCTGCAGCAGCTCCGCTTTTTCCACCGGGTTTTGCCGACTCAGCTTCCTCTCCAGCCAGGCTGCAGGACCAGCAGAAGGCTGGATTGAGACTCCCTTGGGTGGCACCCCATGCCAGCAGCATCCCCGTGCCCCCCCCCTGGCGCCTCCCCCACCACCCAGCCCCAGCTTGGGGGGTTCCTCTCTTGGGTTGGACCCTTGACCCAGCTTTGCTCCCATCCAAGGATCATTTCCCTAATGGGAATCTTGGGCTCGTTCCATGGCTTGAGCTGAACCTCAGAAATAGTTTGAATAGTTCCCTGAAATATTGGCTTGGAAAAGAGCTTTTTTGGAGAGGAACAACACGTCAGCATCAAGGCATCTTTGGGAAGGAAACGTGGTGCTGGTTCCCCTCCAGGAGGGGTTCTTGGCAGGTAGGGGGGGGTTCACATCCCTCCCTCCCCCCCAGCTTCACCAAACCCACTGTCTTCTCCTGGTGGGATGCAGAGCTGGAGGAGATATCTGCCCCTGGTTCCATCAGGAGGCAGCTGCAGAGGGGGTTGTTGGGGTGGGGGAGAGGAAAGAGCCTCGTTTCAGCAGGTCTCTGGTCATCACAGGCTGCTGGTTCCACTCCTTGCACCATAGAAACTCCATCTCAATTCCTCTGAAGCAATTTATTCTGCCCCATCACCCTCTTAATTGGTCCTGAGCAATATATTCTTCCCCAGCACCATTCCCACAGCCTCATCCCTGCCTCCAAACCTCAGTCCTTCGAGGGGCACCATCTAAGCACAGCCCAGAGGCAGTGGCATTGGCCCCAAGGTGTGACTTCTCCATGGGATCCTACCTCAAACATGGAATTTCTCTGCCTGAGCCAAGCTAGAGAAGCACAGGATATCTTCTGATGTTGGTTTCTGGGGTGGGAATGGTCCTCCAGATGTAATATGGCTCATTGGGATGGACCAGCAGGGCCTGTCTCCCATGGGTTCCTGGCAGGGGGTGTCCAGGAGCAGTGCAGGAGATCAGCCAAGCCTAAAAACAGGAAAGGAGGGAGAGCACAACCTACTGCCCATGCTCAGGTCCATCCTCTGAGCCCTGGGGGCTGGCTGCTGTCTGGAGCCCAGGAGAGCAGCCCAGAGGTGGCAGAGCCTGCTGAGGTGTCACCTCCTGCTGCCCTGCAGCCCCCACCAGCCCTGGGAGAGGAGACCTGAGCCCTTCCAAAAAGTCTGGCCTGGGTCTGTGCTCCTGAGCAAGCCAAGAGGTGGAGACCTCAGCCCAGCAGAGCCAGGGACCTGCTGGAGCGGGGCCAGAGGAGCCCCAGCAATGCCCCGAGGGGGGAACCCCTCTGCTGGGAGCCCAGCAGGAGAGAGTTGGGCTGGGGCAGCCCCAGAGGAGAAGGCTCCAGCTGGGGAGACCTGCTGGGGGCTGCCAGGACTGCCAGGGGCCTGCCAGAAACCTGGGGGGGACTTTGGAGCAGGAGCTGTTGGGACAGGACAAGGGGGGATGGTTGGAAACTCCAAGAGGGAGATTGAGACTGGAGAGAAGGAAGAAATTGTTGCTGCTGAGGGTGTTGAGCCCCTGGCCCAGGCTGCCCAGAGAGGTGGTCGCTGCCCCATCCCTGGCACCATCCCAGGGGAGGTTGGATGAGCTCTGAGCCCCCTGCTCTAGCTGCAGATGGCCCTGTCCCTGCAGGGGGGTTGGGTGCCCTTGCAAGCTCCCTTCCCACCGATGATTCCCACCCCTCCAAGGTGTGCCAGCCCCACCAGGGCACAGCACTCACACCCAGGGCTGGAGCAGGCA
>NW_008618984.1:3411-8043 GCF_000691845.1 Merops nubicus | reverse complement strand
CAGTGGGTGACCAGCAACACTCGCTCGCCCTTCAACAGCCCCATATGGCCAGTGCAGAAGCTGAATGGAGAATGGAGACTGACAGTGGGCTACTGTGGCCTGAATGGAGTGACACCAGCCATGAGTGCTGCCGTGCCAGGCACGCTGGAGCTTCAGTATGAGCTGGAGTCAAAGGCAGCCAAGTGGTGCACCACAACTGACATTGCCAATGCGTTTTTCTCCATTCCTATCACACCAGAGTGCAGGCCACAGTTTGCTTTCATTTGGAAGGGCATCCAGTACACCTGGAATCAACTGCTCCAGGGGTGGAAACACAGCCCCACCATCTGCCATGGCCTGATCCATACTGCACTGGAGAAGGGTGGAGCACCAGAACACCTGCAGTATTTTGAAGACATCATCGTGTGGGACAACACAGCAGAAGAAGTCTTCAAGAAAGGGAAGAAAATAATTGAAATCCTTCTGAATGCTGGTTTTGCCATCAAAGGAAGTGAGGTTGATGGACCTGCATGAGAGATCCAGTTCTGGGGACTAAAATGGCAAGGTGGGTGTCGCCAAATCCCAATGGATGTAATCAATAAGATATCAGCCATGTCTCCACCAACCTCCAAAAAGGAAACAGAGGCTTTCCTGGGCACTGTGGGTTTCTGGAGAATGCGCATCCCAGACTACAGTCTGATTGTGATCCCTCTCTACCAAGTGACCTGGAAGAAGAAGGATTTCAAATGAGGCCCTGAGCAGCAGCAAGCCTTTGAACAAATTAAATGGGAGATTGTGCACGCAGTAGCCCTCGGGCCAGTCCGAGCAGGACAAGATATTAAAAACATTCTTTACACCGCAGCTGGGAAGAATGGTCCTAGCTGGAGCTCTGGCAGAGAGCACCAGGGGAGACCCAAGGCCGACCTCTGGGGTTTTGGAGTCGTGGATACAAAGGATCCAAGGTCAACTACACTCCAACCGAAAAGAGATACTGGCAGCATATGAAGGAGTTCGAGCTGTGTGGAATAGAGTTGAGTAATATCTCATCAGTTGATATCCTTTGCTTTAAAGTGGGGGGGAAGAAGAAGAAAGGAAGAGATGGGAATTGTGCCTGGCTTTTGTGCATCTGGGTGCACATACAGATAACCGAGTACGGAGTACAAATGGAAACTCACAGCAGCATAATAACTTTCCCTTTAAATAGATGTTTCCCAGGACATCTGTAATCTTGCATTTCCATAAAAGCAGCATTTCATATCAATTCCCCATCCATTTCAAAAATCTGTCTGTGAGTCTAGATGTCTCTTCTTGGATTGCTGTGGGGCACATTCAGAAGCAGTTCACCTGCAACCATCTGCTTCTCTCAGAGTATCCATCCAGTTACATTAAATGAGTTAACCAGTTTTTGTTTAGTATTTCCTTGATGGCTGTAGATTTTAAATTTCAAGATTACCAGAATTGGCATAGGAAACTAATGAAGAGAGCACCAAAGCTATAAATATGAGATGCTGATTGTCAAAATTTATGATAATGTTTTTACAACACAATTTGATTGATGTAACAGTTAAAATGGCAGCCTTGAACAGGATACATTTGTGAACAAGATAATTTATCTCAGCAAATATTTTCATAGAAATGTTTTAAAATTAAAGGCATGATAAAATATGTCTAGAGTCTATACACAGTAGAGCTGTCAAACCTGCTACCTGTTAAGGATTTTAATGAACTGTTTATTTAATAGAAAGTAAAATTAATACTTTCACTTGCTTTTGCTGAGACTTCTCTTACCACTTACCAAATGCTTCTAAGTGGAGCAACTCTAGTGTTTTAATTAGAATAGTAGCAAGCTGGTGAAAATGGCAATTAAGTCTTAAATGTGACTTTCGTGCAGCTTAGCCATGAGTAGATGGGCATTTTGTTCAAAGCCACAGGGACTTCATGTTTTATCAGAAGCCAAAGGATGCCCAAGCTCATGTTGTGCCATAAGGGAACATAATGGGAAATTAGTTCTTCTGGATTTTCTTAATGGAAGATGATATGTTTTTTCAGATTTAAAAAAAAAAAAAAAAAAAAAAAGTACTAGGATTTTATACTTCTGTGTTTGAGAGAGAGAAAGCCTCTGAATGCATTAAACCCTGTAAGACAGGGATTAGTGGAGGGTTTTTTTTTGCAGCAAGAGATGAGGGGCTCTCTCAAGTCTCCTTTCTGCCACCGGTTTTCAGAGGGGAATTGGGAGATATGGAATATGTCAGACCTGAAACATCTGTATAAATGACATTCTCTGAGAGCCTGCAGAAAATTTACGTGCTACTTTTTTACCACTGACAAGTTAAAGGTGTTCCTCAAGGGCCTTATATTGACAACAGTTTTGAAGATCACAGCTTATTACGATCCTTTTTCCGATGCTCTTCAATGAATCACCATTCATGATTTCCATCCAGGAGCATAGTGGATGCATGTTACGCAGTTCTTTGATTGTCCTTCACTTACTGAGGAAGTGGAAAACATTTCTGACTGAGTAAATAATGCTCAACTTCTAGTTAACACTAGACTGAAGCTCTCTGATTTTGTACAAGGGATGTATAAGGCAGAAAGGGGCTAGAAAACATGAGAGCAGTAGGTAAGGAGGTAGGATAGCAAGGGAGAAAGCCGTGAAGTGATTTGTGAGGCACATAAGCAAAGTAATGGGAACAATCAATAGTAGACATTGGTAGCAGCACAGGAGTTGCAAAATGAAATCTGTAAAAAAAAATAAAACAGTGAAACCTCGTTAATTACCCTCATTGTCTATTCTGATTTCAGCAGGCTTTGAACCGGTGTTGAGCTCATGTGTGAGATTGGAGTTCAGGAGCTTTTCTGGTTTTCTTTTGGCTGAACTACATTCTGTCCCTGAGACAAAATAATGTGCCAGTTTTCACAAGCAACTCTAAATTTGAAACACACTCTCCCTTTTTCTCACCGTGTCCTAATCAGTACCGTGGTTTCCCATGGTGATCTCAGCCTCCAGCTGTAGTCAGTATGCTCTGTAGCTGTAAGCATGCCAAAAAAATGGGGCCATTTCTGATTACGCTCCAAAGTAAATATTTTTACTTGCAGATTGGTGGACTAATAGAGTTGATATCTTTGCCCTGTGTTTTCACTTTGAAGAAAATAAATGTGCAATAGAAACAAGTGTGCATCTAAAAAACCTTAAAACTTCAGGAGCTGTCTCCCTTTCAAAAAAGCAGATTCCAGAGAGTTGACAGCAGATGACTGGTATGAAATATTTTTTCTTGTTAGTTGGAGGAAAAGACTCTTTTCAACAATAACTGCAGGCAGGGAGCAGTCCAGTGGCCACAGTATTAGTGTGTTTGCCAGAAAACCTGGAGTTCTGTTTCTGTTCACCTGCTGTGTGAACTCTGTCTTGGTTTCTTCTCTTGCATAAATTGCCGTTCATCCTTGACTACTGTAAGGGATACTATATTCTCTCCTGCAGACTGTGAAGACCTTCATGGTCATTTATATTTTGGTAATTTATTAAAATAGCAGCATGGAATCTAAACTATTTATATTAATACAGTGTGGGACAGAGCAGCTGCTACAGTGCAATTAATAATGTTGGTCTCCAGTCATCCTGAATCCATTTATACCCTAGACTGTCTGACATTCTGCAAGATACCCTCCCCCCAAAAAAAAGTCTGCAGAAAGCTTGTCACACTGTCTTAGGCATATAAACGATGGTTTGGTACTAATATATGAAAACCCATAAAAGGCCACAATAAATGCAAGTATGCTCAGTTATTCTTGCTGTACCTTTACAGAATGTTGTAAAATACTTCAGTGTTATTAGGAGAAGTTAGTAAAAAGTCCAGATTATAAAAGTCATATTTATTCTCACTGAAGTAAATGCTATTTTGAGACAGAATAATCTTGAAAAATATTGGCTATTTTTAAATTACATCTTTAATTCAAATGGTCAACCTCCCTTCAGTCCCTGGTAAAGTCCAGGAACAAATCCTACTGAGGCTGTTTGAATACAGAGAGGGTAGCTGTATAGCTCAGTTTCATCAAGGCTTTGGATGCAGTCTCTGATAGTATCCTTATAGCCAGACTGCTGAGATAAAGGCTGGAAAAGTGGACTTTTTTTCCATGGTTACCTTTTGAGTATAGCCCCTTCCAGCCTGTGTTAGCCTATGACTGTATGATTTTCATCATGCACAAGTAGCAAACTGGCCTTCCTGTCCTGGCTGTCAAAGGAGGTAGGTAGGAAGGGGATCCAGGGGAAAACAAAGTCAGTTAAACTGTTGTTGAGAGTATTTGTTTGTCATGGTTCTTGAGTGGTTTTTGCATTATCCTAGGTTGATTTTGTGATCCAAATCAGTTTATGGACTTGCCACAACTTGAAACAGATGCAGGGTGCAAGTTGAGGATTATGAGGGAACCATATGTACACAAAAAAACCTCACCCAATCCTTTGCAAGCAAAACTGCAGAATTGTGCATGTGTTCTGAATTGCTGAATATGTCCAGAGCTTTGGGACTGTGAAATGCTGGGGTTTGAACCCCGAGGCCCTTAATTAAGGTTGACATATGGGTGATTCCCACAGCCCTTCATACAGAGGTGGTGAGTTTGCCTTATAGCTTCCCCCCAGGGTGAGGCCAACACCAGACGGGG
>NW_008618984.1:0-3217 GCF_000691845.1 Merops nubicus | reverse complement strand
AACTGGCTGGTCTGGCTGTTTCCCATGCCAACTATGGGCAACCTCGGTTCACTGTTTGTACCACCTGTTGTGGGCTGGGTCATGTCGTTTGTGGGATTGTTGGGGGTGGCGTCGATCATGTCTGAGCTTGTTGACCTGTTTGTACCCCCGGTGGTCATTCATACAGTAACATTTCTGTCTACAATACAGTCTGTGTATTGGTTCATCTCCCTGCTGGTGCTATCATTTTTGTTGGGCCTGGTCATTGGCAAAACAGACTGTTACAATGCATTGGTACTTGACTTGACCAAAACCAGCTCCCACTTAACCCTCCCTTGATTTTGTAGTTATTTAAATTAGTGGATATTTGGCAATTTTCTTGCATAGCTAGTAATTTAAGCATTGTCCTCAAAAAACTGAGCAGACATGCATAAGTGTAATGGAAAACTTTTTATTTTTGTACACTGAAACCTGCAGGACCTGAATTCTGCAAAGCTCTTCTTCCCTTCTTCACAGCAGACAAGAAAGCATTGAGGTAAATTTAGCTATACCACCATGCAGTAACTTCCAGGTGGAAATAACAAGTGTTCGATTTATGTTGTCCCTGCAAAATTCCACCTCAAGTTGTGAAAGTGTATTTTACTTCATAGATATATTTGTGTATGTACATATTTTGCCTAAGAGTTTAGAACATCTTTGTCTTGCCAAAACCATCATCTTTCTATGGCAAACTCCATATATTTTGAAACCATGTCAGTGTTCTGTATGTTTGCACACACTGAGTATCAAGCAGTTCAGTTCCTAAGGCAGCTTTTAATCAGCCAGAATTCTCTGCTTGGTATTTAGGTTGTATAATAAAACTATTTAAGGATACTTTTCAACAAATTGTTAATACTTTAAGAAACAGGTGAGAAACCAAGAAATCCAGTTTTAAATTGGAAACAGTATCACTGAATGGAAGAAGCAGACTAATGCATGGAACTGAAAGTAAAACGTGGAAAAAATCTACTATACACAAATTGTACTGCTTGAGAAGTAATGTGTAATCTGTGTATCAGTTTTACAGCTGTGTTAATTGTTAGATAGCACAGAAGACATGACCCCAGTCTCTCTGAGATAGGATCATTGCCAATTAATGTAATCCTTTAGACAAGGACCAGCAGAGTATCTTCCACTAGACGCCAGAAAGCGGTTAGCTGTTTAATTTGTGTCAATGTGGTATTTGTAATGCAGCAGTGCTTATAAGCCACGCTCATAAAACGTATACTGTATAGACAATATATAAACAATGTATAGATGTTAAAACAACAAGCCATATAGGCATTAAAAGCACTTGCAGAAGGAAAATTTTAGAGGTTAATGGCAAAGGTTATCTTTCATGTGAAACAAAATTCTCTTTCTTCAGTAAAAACCTGCAAGATGATAACATATAGGACAGGCAAACTCCTGTACCACACTGGGATTTTCTTGCTAGCCAAAAGCCAACAAGAATATTTGCACAGGAAAAGAAGAAACTACTTCAGTGGAATCATAATACCATTTTTGTGTGTCTGTCTGCTACCTTTCTTTCTTTACACTGTAAAATTTGCACTTTATGTGTAATTTCTGGAAAATCTGCAGCACCTTCAACATGTACTACATACTGACTTGGAAATGAGTTGTCTTTAGGTGAGATTCTTAGTCATAAATGGCTTTCCTGGAAAAAAAGCTCTATATGTTTGGGTTGGAAACTGAAGAGAAACCCCAAACTGAACAAACTGATTTGAATCAAGGCAAGAACAATTTTATGTTAATCATCTCTGATAGAGACTTGCCTGTATCTGTATTTGAAGTGCTTTGGGGATGAAGACTTCAGTCTGCCAAGGCTGTGCTCTGAAGCTGTTTAGTATTTTTTCACCTATTCACACTGGACATAGAGAATGAAGGTGTGGTTTGTGTATTTAAAAATTATTTCTCTCATTTGATTTTCAGTTTTAAAAGCCTGATTTTATCCTTTTAGTAGGCTTTATAAGAGCAGAGTAGTATAAATTGTCATAAGAAAGAGTATTGTTATAAGCTAAGCCAATAAGAAATACTGAAGAGGAGGGTGAGGGGAGAAGTATAATGGCCATAGATGAGAAAATTTGAAAGTGGTAAGTTTTGGTCAGAAGCAGAAGACTTCCATTTGGGATTTACCTGACATGGGGATTAGCCACTGCTGGTTTTCTGACTGTACGTGTTAATGTAGCTGTATTGAAGTGACAGTAGAAGGAGATTGCTACTCATACTAAACCAGAGTGACTGCAAGCTTCCTGCTGGTGGGTGTGGCAGGATCCCCTGTGAACCAGTCTCAGACACCCGAACAAGCTCCCTCCCCTCAAAGACCTTTCTGGCAGGGTTCCTGGGAATTAGAAATGGTAAAACTTTTAATTATTTATTTCTTTTGACTGTTATTTGTAGAGCAGTCTTCTTTTCTCTTTTAGTCCTTGTTGATGATCTTCAGAAAATTATGGCAAGCCACAGCACTGAAGCACATCATTATTTTGGAGCAATTTGCTTCACTCTGTTGGTCCATGGACCAACACTGAGAGAGCTATGGGGTTTAGTGCTCTCATCACTTGTGTTGGGTTTCTCTGCCTTCTCTGGGCTGGATCTGCACTCACCTTCTGGTGCATGGCTGCAGGCTGGGCCAAGTGTTTAGGCTCAGACTGCTCCAGTTTGGAGATGAACAGACTACTTATTTGTTGCTGCACTGTCTGTGCACCATGGTGACATTTGCTCCTTTAAGTGTTGCGGTATCGATTGCTTATGTGCATCTGTTAACAACAGTGGCTCAGGTGTTGACAGTCTACTCTGAAAACCAACCGTAATTATCCAGCTGGGATTTTTCCAACAAGAATGTGGTGTTGTTCATGCTTCCACAGCTTGTTAGACCTGATCTGGAAAAGGAAGTTGATGGGGCCTCGTGATTACATGCCCTGGTAGTGGTGGGAGACTTGCTGGAAAGGCTACCCAGCTAGGCATACATAGTCCAAAAGGTTCCTGCAGTGCACTAATGATAAATTTCTGACGCTGGTGGTGAAGGAACCAATGAGGAGATGTGTGCTGCTGGACCTTGTACTAACAAACAAAGAAGGTCTGATTAGGAGCGTGAAGGTTGGAGGCAGCCTTGGTTGCAAGTGACCATGAAATGATGGAGTTGGATGATGAAAGGAAGAGACAGGGTCATAAATAGGATTGCTACCCTGGACTTCAGGAG
>NW_008618983.1:3842-4089 GCF_000691845.1 Merops nubicus | reverse complement strand
GAACGGGTGAATTGTTTCCAAGCGCACCGGTCCGCCCGCCCGCCTCGAACGGCCGCCGAGTCCCAGCTTCCCCGCTCTCGCTGCTTTGTCATGCACCCCTTCCTGACTGTTATCTCTACACGCTCCAAGGCCTTCTGTTCACCCCTCGAATAAAAACTTGCTTTAGTGTGTTCTCCTGCCTGTTACTCCAAGCAGACACCTTTTCTTCACTCCATCTCAAGCCAGTCGTTCCTTCTCTCCCCACTGG
>NW_008618983.1:0-3811 GCF_000691845.1 Merops nubicus | reverse complement strand
CTTTCCCTGTTTGCCAGCTGTAGACTTCGGTAGGATTTAATTTGGACTCTTGCTTTTGCTGTATCTTACTCCTTCTCAGCATTCAACCCTAAACTGCACTCGGACCCACCCTCCGGGTAGCCACCTTGCCCCCAGCAGCCTGCTCCCGTGGCCATTTCAGTCACGGTAGGCTCCTGTGCCTGCCTGGGAGAAGAGGCACCGCCAAGGCAGGGCACAAGATTCCTGTTTCAGTTCCTCAGTGCAGAAGAAACGCTCTTGGAAGGGAAGTCCTGCAAGAGCTCTTGAGAACCATCTGGGGTCTTAGGCAGCTGTGGTCTGTGGGAAAGTTGCATGAACCACTTGAAAACAGTCAACAAAAATCAACTTGCAGAAGATTCGGCAGCAGATTCCCATGTTGGCACACTGAGCTCATGTGAACTTCAAGTTTCAAATTAATACCTATATAATGTCATGAAACCACAGTGTATCTTCAGGACAGTAAATAATTTTTTATAACACCCCCTCCTCCCAAGCATAGCATTGCTCTGATTATTAAAAAACAGTAATAATAATAATAAAAAACAAAGGTATTAATTGTGATCTGAGTCTCAAAACCACGTACTACACCCTGACTCAAAGTGGCTATCTAGCATTTAATCTAAACAGGTCAAATATAGCAACATTTCAAGCAACTGAAAACAGAATCTTGCCATGGAAACTGTTAGGCAATCTCAGGAGCAGCTGCTGCTTCTGAAACCCTTCTCTTGACAATAGTAAATCACAGAATTAAATAAGTCTAAAAGTTCGTATGTCCTTTGTTGCACTGTACATGTAGCTAACAGTATTTAAATACACTTACTTAATACACTTATGCAATATTAAAAAAAAAAAATTACAAAGAGTAGACATTTAAAGTCAATTCCTCTTTGCACAAAAGGAGCGTGTCCTTTGAGAGGGTGGCTTTGCTTCCTGAGCTATTCAAGAACACAAAGGAACTAGAACAGAATTTTGTCCAACCCAGAATACAGCCTCTAACTCTCCCTTTTTCTGCAGTCTCAGGTCAGAGTTGTGGCCAGACTGCTGGAGGTCTATAGGAGGACAGCACTTGAAAGAGCCTGTGGTCCAAAGCCATTTTTGCTGCTACAAATGTGGCCTCCCAAACCAGATGGAGCAGCTTGCCTTTTGAAAAGCAGGAGTCTGCCTGCCAGGAGATGGAGGTCGACTTGGGCAGGCCGTGTACCAGCACGTGTGGAGAGCTAACCCATGGCTTAGCATCATCTACATTATTACAGAAAGGGGATGAGGTGGGAAGGGAAAGGATGAGAGGAGGGGAATCCAGATGTGGAGGTTTAAGGAAGGAGGCAAGCACATAGTGATATTTCCCAGGTATATTCTCCCATTTTTGGCTATCTAAAGCATACAGACTTACTGAGCCAGGAGTTGTACCTGTATCTTACTGTTTACATGTCCTCAGTGGATCTTTCATATGTAAATGTTCTTATCACTTTTTAACTCTTTCATAGACTTAATAAAATAGGCGCTTGTCAGACAAGAGCACAGTCAAGCAGGATAGAGACTTCAATAGGATACAACCCCAGAAGTGTTAAATCTGTATGATAATTTAACTGTATCAAACATGGAAGGAAGCTTGATTATGGAATGGATTCCTTCAGTGGGGATGCTGATAGGTCTCTCTCTCCAAAAATAAAAGTTTCATTTTTATGAAACTTCCACAAACATAGAAGTTTAAGATGCCCATTCCTTGTCAAACTTGACTAGGAGAGGGACAGAGATTCAGCATGATCACATGAGCCTTGTTTGCTTAGGAAGCTGGCCTAACCACAATAAATACACAATGAAACATGGAAACAAGAGAGTAATATGCAGCCAGACCCTGGACTTTGCAAAATGTTTGGTAAAAAGTGACCAGTTAGGGTGAAGAAATGCAGTAATCTATTCATAAAGTCTAATCTCATGGAGTCAGCTACCCAGGAGGGTTTTTAACCCCCTACTAACCATCTTGGCCTACTATTCCACACCTTAAACATAATTCAAGAGACTTTTGGAGGTCAAGGCCAAGAGATCCTCTTCTTCATGCAATTCCTTACTGCATTCTTCATTTCCATTTTTCTCACCTTCTGTGAACCCTGGGGCCTTGTTTGGGCATCTTCTGAACATCATATAAGGACACTGAGGTGCTGGAGCAGGTCCAGAGAACAGCAATGAGGCTGGTGAGAGAGATGGAAAACATGCCTTATGAAGACTGGCTGAGGGAACCCGGGTTGTTTAGTCTAGAGAAGAGACTGAGAGGAGACCTTACTGCTCTCTACCACTACATAAAAGGAGGTTATAGTGAGGCTGATGTTGGTCTCTTCTCCCAAATTACCGATGGTAGGCTGAGAGGACATGGCCTCAAGTTGCGCCAGGGGAGGATTCAATTGGATATTAGGAAGAATTTCTTCCCTGAGAGAGTGGTGAGGCACTGTAACGGGCTGCCCAGGGACATGGTGGGTTCACCACCCCTGGAGGGATTTAAAAAACAAGTGGATGTTGCGCTTGAGGCTATGGTCTAGTGATTCTTCATCCTAGAGGTCCTTTCCAACTACAGTGATTCTATGAGTCTGTGATCTCCAAGTCTGAAGATTCCACAGCCTCTCTGAGCGCCTATTCCCATGATGAGCCACTGTTTGGTTCAATTGACATTTGCTTCGTGGCAGCCTGAGACCATTGCTTCCCACTGTTTCACTGTGGACCTCTGAAGTGACTCTGGCTCAGTTCTTCCTTAGCCCTATGGTAAGCCACATGTTATGTCAGGTGCATTTGTTTTTCTGAACTTTGTGAGGCTTCTGTGAAACCATTCCTTCATTCTTTAATTCCTTATCCATTCTACTCTCTGCACTCTCTCCATCTTCTGCTGCCACTGCCCAACGTGCAGTAGACTGCTCTTTCAAGACTATTTCCTCTTCCTTCTCTGGATCTATGCCTCTGCCACTATGGGAGAGAGAAAGGAAGATAGAAGGGAAAAACAAAAAAAGATAATTTGAAGTGAAACCGTTTAGTCACTGTTGGCTCCTCAGAGCAAGACAGGTGTGAACAAACTGAAAAGAGTCCAGTGGAGGACCACTGCAAAGGTGACTAGAATGGTGATACTGAGGAATCTGGTTTTGGTTAGCCTGGAAAGGAGAAGGGCAAGGGGAGGTAAGGTTTTTAGCCTGGTGTCCTAAGTAAACAAGGTGTGTAGGGGCATGTTGTTGGTCAGTCCCTCTCCCGGATTTGACAAGGAATGGGATCTAATAGGTGCTACTGCCTAAAGAGGATGGAGTCAGACCATTCCCAGCTCAAGAGGCAATAAGCATAACTCGCAACAGAGGCAATTCAGAGTATAATACGGTCAAAAATGCTTCCCCCAAAGCATGGGGATCCAGATTCAGCACTGGATCAGGTGCTGAGAAAGGCTGGGAACCCATGAAAATGTACAGCAGTTGCCCAGGGAATGACCTGAGCAACCTGATTCAGCTTTGGAGTCCTGCTTGTGAGCAGGGGTTTGGACCAGGGACCTCCAGAGGTCCCTTTTCATACACACCGTTGTGTGGGTCTGTGTTTGCCCCTCCAGCTAAGTTTGGGCAATGCTGCCCGCCCAAATGACACAGCAGGAAGATGGTAACAGAAGAAAGGGGAAGACGGTTGCATCCGTTATGCCTGAAGCTTCTGCTGAGGAGAACTTTGGGTGCACGCACTGAGGTCTGCATGAAGGGACACACCCAGAAGCCCCTCCAGCAGCTGAGTTATGAAGGGGCTGCACAGGCAGAAGTGCCTAGTGACTGTACAAAGA
>NW_008618982.1:50865-51132 GCF_000691845.1 Merops nubicus | reverse complement strand
CCGGCCCTGCCCGTGGCCCCAGAAAAAGCCCCGGGAAGGGAAGGGTCAGATCTTCTACGTGTGTTCGGGAGAGGACCGGGATTGCGACTAAGAGCTTTTGGCTGTAGACGTTCAGCCAGGGGCTACCTTGGTTAGGCACGGCTCCGCAAGGAGCGGAGTTCATCAGCGGTGCTGAAGCGGGCTTTTCGAGCACAGAGCCTTTTCTTCTTGCGTTTGACTGTTTTGGTTTGGTCTTTTGTTGTCTGGGAAAGTCGCAGTTGCTTCCGT
>NW_008618982.1:26796-50819 GCF_000691845.1 Merops nubicus | reverse complement strand
GGGTAGCACTGCCTGTAGTTTTCAGGCAGACCAGTGCAACAAGGAAATCTCCATGTCTCTTTTAGCTTGTCCTGTGATGGCGAAGCCATCTCATGCGTGCAGGAAGTGCAGCCTGGCTTGCTGGGGTGTCATTGGGGGTGTGGGTGGGGGGGGTCACACTGAGGTGGAATCTCAATGAGGGCTGTTTCTCTAGAGCGCTTCAAGTATAAAAATTAGATGACACCTAAAGGGTTTGTTTGGTTTTTTTTTTTTAAAAAAAATCTTTTGTCAATATCCCTCCCCTCAGCCCGAGTCCAGCTGTGTCCTGGAACACCTTTATCCCTCCCTAATTAATAAAATAATAATTACCGCCTTGGTCACCTTCTCTTTCCCGAGGGACCAGGCAGGTAGTTTCACACAAACCGGGGACCATTGGGAGTGTCCCCGACTTAGATTGCCGCCAACCCTTTCCGTGTGTCACGCAGTGAAGCTGGACACCCCGGGCCCCACCTTCATCACATCACTTCTGCTCCCTGGCCCCGACCACTCGTGGGCCCTGGCAGAGGCGCAGGGGGAGTGCGGTGCACCAGCATAGCCCTAGCAGGGTGCAGGGCTGTGGCTAATCGGGGCTTGGCTAAGACCAGTCTCGGGTGGTTTGCATAGTAATTATGTATAAGCTCAGCTTCAAGCCTCTTATCTCGCACTGAGGGTGGGGGGTGAAGATGCCAGCAGTGCTGAGGAATCTCCAGCCACCCCCTGGGTGGGTTGCGAAAGGTAAACTTGCCTCGAGGGTTGTGCGGCTGCAGCCCATTGTGCTGTAAATGAGACCTGCCTGTAGAATCAGATGCGGAGCCTAGCTTGAACGGACTCCTAAAAACCTGCCCCGGGACCTCCAGATGTGGCCCATTCACGGCTGAGCGCTGAAAGCCAGCTGCCCCCCTCACCTTTGTCTTGCGAACAATACGGGCTCTTCTCTTCCAGGGCTACGAGGGAAGGAGGTGTGAGGTGCCAGGGACGCGGCTGAGCTATTAGTGGCCTTTTGTGCTCTTAGGGAGCCGCCGGCCTTCAGGACGTGCTTGCCTGGAAATTCCCAGGAAGCCCAGGAAATAAGTCGCAGGGGATGTTTCCCCGTCGGGAGAGTCGGTGAGCGCTGGCTGAAGGATTCCTTGTTCTTTTGTGCCCCAGCTTGCTTAGGCTGTGCCTTTGGCGCTTGAAAGCAGATCAACCCTAGGGATATACACCTTATCTTCTGTTTCCCATGCCTGGTCTCCCTTCCGAGGTCTTAAGAGCCACATAGGCGTGGGCAGGGGCCAGCAGGGCTGCTTTGGGTGGGGGTGTGAAGAAAGCCCATTGATACCCCATTCAACAGCCACACCCTGGCACAGGTGCACCCGTGCAGCAAGAGCTCCCTTCCTGCGTTCATTTATGTCATGGTGAAGGTGGTACAGCAATGTGAGCAGAAACTTCTGCCTGGCCACGCTTTCGTGCCAGAGCTTCACATGCCTTGAATGCTCTGAGCCACAGGTCAGAGGCTGAAGGCACTGATGGGAGAGGCTCAGATCTGTAATTACTTTGTCCCTGTGGAAAGGACTGAACCTCTTCTCACCTGCAGTAATTCGTGGTTGTGGGAATGCAGGAGAGCTTTGCCAGCAAGCTTTTGCATATCTGGTAGCAGTTGCTGTTCCTCTAGATGCGTTTTGCTGCTTGGACTGGTGCTGTGTGTCAGAGGTGGGGTTGGCACAATCTGATGAGCACCGTTAGCCAACTGAGGGGCTTCCAGCTTCCTGTGTGGCCACCCTGCTGGAGTGCACCCATGCTGGCACTCCTCCCGCAGCCGCGTTCAGCTGAGGGCTTATGTCAGGGCTCCTATTCAGGCAATAGAAAGGCTGCGTTTTGCTGGCTTACGTGAAAAGCAGTGCGTGGCCACATGCAGACACAGAGGCAACAAAAGCCACCCTTGCAACAAGGCTTTGTTGCACAGCCTCAGCATTGTTCTTGTAGCCCTCCAGCATCGTCCATGGAGCTCAGCTGAGTTTGTGCTCCTCCGGGGGATGGTCCCAGGCAGAAGGGTTCCTGGTACTGGTCTCTGGAAGGTTTCAACCCCACCTAACTACAGTCTCCTGTTTGGAGCAGAGATTGTCCTGGGTCCTGTCTAGGTGGTTTTGGTTGAAGGTACTCATTGCCCTGTTTGGTTTTGCTGGGAGAGGTTTTGTGATTGAGACAAGCTGAGACTCATCTACCACTTCATCACCAAACCTAGTACATCCACAATGAGCTTTTGTGCCCTAGCCCAGAAAATAAACAAGGGTTTGGATGCCCTCTGGGTCTAACAGCATCGCTGAAATGTGAAATCTTCCCTCCTACTTTACCATCCTGGCTGAGCCTGTTTCAGAAGCTGGGGAAGAGGATGGGTGGGGGAAAGGAAGGGTTCATGCTCAGGTTACTGCTGCTCTGTCGTGATGGTGCAGGAGCTGGGAAGGTGGCCCTGGGAGGGACAAAGCTATAGCATGAGAGACAGATGTGTCCAAATAGTTTGAGACTTTATCTCCAGATATTTAGATCTGGAGTAAGCAGGTAGAACCTGCTGGTATCTGTGCTTTCATGTGGGTTAAGGGTTAATTTGCTCCTCTGTTTCTCAATCTCTGTTCCTTCCTCATGAAAAAATCATGATCAAGTGATAAAACAGTCTCACTTGTGCCTTACTTTGAGAAGGCAGAGGGTTACTTGGAATGTCACCGAGGCTGTTCTGTGCAGTGCTGTTGTGTCTGCAAGAGGGGCTGGGAGTCTGTTGCAATACACTGGCTTTATTGCTGTACAGACAGCTTCTAAGCAGCTTTAGTAGCTGGTGTTAGTGTGTTACTAAATCTCTTGGAAAGAGAATTTCCAGGCTTCATGGGAAAACAGGCTGCCCAGGCCTCCTCTGACCAGGAATCGGGGTGTGGTGGTGCTGTGTGTTGCACTCTTACCAGCAGGCTTTCTCTGCTCTTTGAGTGAATGCAGGAGGGCACTGAACTTTATTTGCTTTGAGGCAGGCAGAGTACAAGGCCACCATCACCTACAGAACTTGCCTCTTTTATACTGGGTATGCAGTGAGGAATTAGCCTTCCCATTTTGGTAAGAAAAGTGACCCTGTCTGAAACTGTCCTGCCTGGATTCTTTTGTATCATCTTCTAGACTTGTGGGGAGGTGCTTTAAAGGAGTCTGGACTGGAATATCTGGTAGTGGGTATACAGGGTCTTTGCCAGGGTTGGTAAGGGGGCTGAAAGCCTCCAAGCCATTAGCAGGCTTTTGGGTCCAGTCAGAATGACTGCAAAGCATCAGCAATATTTGCTGGCTGAAGCTGTTCCTCGCTCAGATCTTAGTTCCCTTGCCTGCTGCACAAAAGTAACTTTCACATGCTGGCAGGGCAGAAGAGCAGGCTCTCATATCCCAGTCCTTCAGCTTTCATGAAACCCCAGTGGGAAGACTTGGAAGGCTGCTGACTTCTCTTGAAGATGTGACAGCTTCCTACACTACAGGGGTGCTTGTAGCTCTTGGGGAACTTCTCTTGCAGAGATTAGAGGGAACTGCACAGCACGTTTCACCTGTATTCTGTCATTACTTAACTGCATAGGGGCCCATGGGAAGGGATGGAAAAGTTCCTAGTTTAAATACAAACAAGGCAGTCAATGAGCATCCCTATCAGAAAATAATCTGCACACAGGGCCATTACAGCAATTTTGCATTACAAACACAGCACTTTCCCAACAGCTTTTCTATAATGTAGATGACTTAGACAAAATAAATAAGGAAATGAGATGACAGAGAAATAACCTCAAGCATATGCTGGTGAAGTCCTTTTTCAAAAAAACCCCAAACTAAGCAGTTGCCTACAATTACTTCTATATCAGGTAATGATAGTTGTGGGAAGGAAAGTCTTATGTAGGTTTCAGATAAACTGCATGATGTAGTTTGTGTCCAAAGCCACTAACAGTAAGTGAGAACTGTTTGTTAGCATGTTTTAAATAAAGTGGGGTTTATTTTGTGAAACAAATGTGAGCTGCTGTGTAGTTTTTGCAAACTTACATGTTGTTCTGTGGCTTGCAGAATTCACATTTGTTATTAACCATCCTCAGTAGTTTTAAGCCTCTGTTCTTCAGTACTTGCTGCTTTCTTGCTTTTCAGGCCAGGTCCATTACTAACCAGCAATAAAAGGGCTTGTCAATAGTGGTTTATACTGACAGAGTGTTGCTGCCATCTGACAGCTGTTGTTGGGTGCAAGGGCAGTTTGTCTCGCCCTGTACAGGACTGTTTTTCCCCAAGGGCTGCTGGGCTTTGACAGCCATGGTGTATGGTGTGGGAGGCTACAAGCCTTGTGCTACCTGTTCGGGAGAGTTGCAGCAGCAAGGAGTGTGGGAGAAAACCTCGTTTCTCTCTAACATGATAGAAGTTGTAAAGTTCAATTGCTGTGGATTACTGCTACTTGTTAGTAGCCAGTCTCGTTTAGCAGGTCAAGACAATATTCTGCTTAAATCATTTGGGATTTTTAAAGCACTTGGAAAGGCCCATGTGAAGAATAGAACTATTATTAAAGGAGCTTTCTCAGCCCCTGGATGTGCAGCTTCCATTGACAAGGTGGTTGTTAATGTGTACATAATAACTAACAGCTTGTATGATGATTAACTGCAGTCAATGTACTGCACACATTGCAAAAGTGGCAGGGAGACAAAAGCTCTGCCTCCCAACGTTGGCTGTGAGCTCAGGGCAGCCAGGCTGGGTGGGGGGAGGATGGCTGGCCGATACATTCACACTACGTTCAAACTTCTTGGGATGGAGGGGACAGTCTGTTATGCAAATACTCCAACCAGTTTTTCTGTCCTACTGCAAGCTTCCTAAATGCTTCTGTCCTCAGAAGTGCCATCAAGCCATGCTTAAGGGAGGAGTGAGGAGACCTGGGAGATGTCCATCCAGGGGCCACTGCTGAAAGTGGGCAGCCCTGGGAAATGCTCACAATGCTGCTTTTTGTTCCAGCTGCTTCTGCAAAGATGTTGTGGCATGCATCCAGTTAATACTTGTATATCTTGAGATTTTAGCTGGTTGCACAGCTAGGTCTTCTGAGGTCGTAGAAACTTTTTCAAGTATCTTCCTGTGTTTGTCCCTTAGTACTGTGTTTGAAGGTGAGAGGTCTCTCCCCACCCTTATAACTAGTTTTCTAGTTGCTTGAGTTTTCTAGTTCCTATTTTCAGCTTCATGAAAGAACTCTTTCAAAACCCGCCACTGTGAAGTAATTTCTGCATCAAGGCCAACTTACTGTAGACTTAATGAAACAGATTTCCTACTTCTGCAGAAAATGTCCTTTCCCATGAAAGGTTTGAGCCTAGTGTTCAGCCATTGGCCCCTCCAGAGCTGCTCCTGTAATGTACAATTCAGCCTTAAATGTGTGGCACTGAATTAGTTGCCTGGGTGGTAAAAGTCTTTCTAAAAGTTGACATAACTTTCGTAAGCTAGGAATTATTTTTAGAGTGTGGTGCCTGACACTGGAGATAAATCTATTAAAAATGTGTTTGGATGCTGCTATTGTGATTTATGCTGAAGTGATAAATGGCTTTGTAAATGAGCTTCTATGATCAATGCAGCAGATGGCTTTGATCAACACCTGGGTGGTGTGGAGCTGAGTCACCTTCCCCTTAGAAGGAAGCCAGAGATGGCTTTTGGCTAACAGCTGACTGGGATTTTTCCCAAGGAAGCCAAGATTCTTCTTAAGTGTTACACTTCCTGTTTCTGAGTAACCTTTTTATTGTATGTTTGTAAACTGGTTTCATAATTAAAGAACAATAAGTTTGTGTAGATACGTTTTTAAACCAGAACAAGGTCCTGATAGACTGTTGTTGGTGTGGGTCACAAGAATTTTCCTGCACGGGCAGTGCTCTAGAGGATAGGTGTGCAGCTGTGCTAACCCCCTGGATGGTATCAGATTTGAACTCCTGTCTGTGTTCCAGGCGGAGCCAAAGAGCCTGTTGTTGGAGCACAGGCTATGATGGGCTCACCAGACCAGTGCCGAGTGCTGGCTGTTGAGTTTGCAGGTGCTCTGTTGAAGGCTCAAGTCTCAATGGCAGCTGCCATTGTCCAGTCTTGAAGTGCTTTGGGGGAAGTTCTATCTAGCAGGATAGTGTGCCTTCTGAGGGGTGAGCTCCAGAACTGGGAATAGGGTCTGGTGCTACTTTGAACCTGTATGTGTGCCACTGCTCTGTAACCTTCTGTGTCAGGGGACACTTTTGCCTTGGTTACAGCACGCTCCTGGGAGCTTGTTCCTTTGATTAACCAGCCCTGCTTGTTCCCAGATCTTAACAGGACTGTATATTAAAATCTATGCTGTCAAAAAGAAACAACTAGTTTTGCCCAGAAATAAAGCTCAGGCTTTTGTTTCACTGTTACTCAGGTGTTGTCGCCTGAAGTTTTTCAGTAATTACTTAATTATATAATTAACTTTTTTCCTTTGGTATCAAGAAAACCTAAATTCAGTAACTCATGTACATAGAGTTAGTTTCTATACCTTCAGTTAATATAAAATGAAATCTTGGATAAAGTACATTGAGTCTGTCTGAGAATCCAGGGAAATACAACACTTGCCTTTGGGAGGTATCATCCCATGCTCCAATTCTTCAAAAGCACAAAAGGATCTTAAAACATTTTAATATCTCTGATAAGATAAATATTTTAGGTAGAATAAAAAACCACTCTATTTTTCATTAAGCTAGGAAAATCCTGTTTTTGTTGTGATTGTGTTTTTGTACCCCTCTGGAACTTAGATATGAAGACTTAGAACAAAAATATCTAAATTACCACTGAGGTATTTGTATAAAATACAAATTTTTGGAAGTGTTGAGCAGTAAAGGCGCCCTCTGTGTCTGCTGTGGGACTATTCATATGTATGGTACTATTCATATTAAAACATGTGCCTAAAAGCTTTGTCAAGGTAAAGCCTAAATCTGAATACTTCTTTTGATAAACAGATATGCCCTTCCAATTGGTATTCAAATGACTGAGGAACAAAAGATGTCTGAGGGCAATTCCCAGGTCATTTCCTGCAAAAAGCTGCATGCCCTTTTTTGCCATGCAGTTTAGAAGATGCTGAGTCTCTGATCCTGATGCATGACAGCCTCTGGGAGCTTAAAGCTCAGAAAGAATGTCTTGCTTGGTTGTAGCCGTGTAGCACGGATCAGAGTATTTTGACACATGATTACTGAGCCCTGTAATTTGAATTTCTGTTTGTATCTTGAGGTTTGTTTTTTTTTTGTGGTGACTCAAATCCTAATGTCTTCTAGGCAGTCTGCAGGCCACTCGGGCTTTGATGGTGGCTGCAATACTCCTGGGCCTGGTGGCTCTATTTGTTGCCGTGACTGGCATGAAATGCATGAAGTGCATGGAGGACGACCAGGTGAAGAAGATGCGGATGGCTGTCTTTGGGGGTGTGATCTTCATCATTGCAGGTTAGCAACATACAGATGTGCTTAGTGTTAAATATTCTTTTTCCTAGACAGCATTTATCCTCCACAGGATGTAAGAGGATGGGGAGGGGCTTGCTGTCATTGCTCTGAGAGCATTTGGGGCTGGGAATTCACTGCTGGGGTTTGGCACAGTAGCTGCTGGCTAGCTGAGGCATCGAATGGGTCCCCTGGCACTACCATTATACTTTCTGTATGGACTGCATGCCTTCCATCTCAATAAGCAGAGCTGAGTTTGCCTTGTACATCCTGCTTCAGTGAAAGGCTGCCAGCAGTCCTGCTTTTGGTGCAGGGTAACTGAGTGATCTCAAATCCTTTCTTGATTTCTCTCCCAACCAGCAGTAACAGCTCAGAATTTTGCAGGATAGCAGCAGCTCAGCATCACTCTGTGATGTTGGTTCAAATACACACTGGTTTTTTTGCAGTGATTCTGTTGAATTTCTTTTTTCTTAGTAAGTCATGACATTGTGTTCCCTTTGTGTGCAGGTTTGGCAGCACTGGTGGCCACGTCGTGGTATGGCAACAGAGTGGCTCGAGCCTTTTATGACCCTTTCACCCCAGTCAACACCAGGTACTGACCCATTTGATACGAAACTACAGCATGACAAATGCTCACAGGGCTTAGTTTTCAGTAGCAGCAGTTTAGAACAAAGATGGGAATTTCCAGAGCTAGCTGGGTTAGCTTCAAATGGTGCAGAAAGAGTATTAGGACCAAATCTCATCCATGTGGCTTCTAAGTCTTGGCTTTGTTTTAAGGCAGCATCACTGCCAGAGACCTAACTGCTGTGACTTCCATGTCCTTCCACCACTAAATACTTCATAATTAATTGATTTGCACAGAATTTGGCCCTTCTGAAGCTGTGCAGAGTGAGCTGACAGACTGGACTAACCCAGGGTGCAAAGCTCTGGACTTTGAGAATCAGGCTGCTCTAAATCGCTGCTTTGCGTGAAGCCATTTCCATCCCAGTTTCAGCCCCCTTCTGCTTTGTGTGAACGCTAATCCAGAGGCATTATTTGTAGTATTCACTTTCTTCCTTCTTTCTCACCCAGATTTGAATTTGGATCAGCTCTCTTCATCGGCTGGGCAGCTGCTTCTCTGGCCATACTGGGAGGAGCCTTCCTCTGCTGTTCTTGTCCACGAAGAGAAACTTCATATCCACCCACCCGAGGCTATCCAAAAAATGCCCCCTCCACAGGGAAGGATTATGTATAATGAAACAAAGAAGAGGAGCCACCAGCACTGGTAGTGAAAATGTTTTGGAGAGGACATTACAATGCACTGTCCTGAGCAGAGTTCAGACTCTAGGTTCCACCTTCCTCTTCTCCCCAAAAATGTGTATATTTTTGTAATCCTCTTTGCTACTGGACATAACTTCTCCTTTCTCTCCCAGCCCATGGAGGAAGGCTAGCCTAAGTTCATAGGTATTGCCACTGGAAAGATGAAACCTCCAAGTTTGGGTTAAGTTTAGTATTTGGGAGTAAAAGGGAAAAATGATACTGTTTTTTTTTTAGATGGATGTTGGTGCTTTTTTAGTTGTTTTTTAAAAAAAAAAAAATAGATGGTAACAAATTCAGTCCCATATCCCACTAAGTTAGAGCCCAGTGTGGTGTGTATAGAAATTAAAGGAACATATATACAAAGTGATGAAATCGATAGCTTAAGGGGAGGCATAATTTTAGGGAAAAGATTTTACAGGTAGGAATGTTTGGAGAGATCTAAAATGCTCTTGTACTGTTTTATTGGTGTCATCTTCAGCATCCTCCTTTCTATGCAGATTGACATGACAAAGGGTCAGACACAATTAAATTGCTGTGACTTAAACTGAAACCTGTAACTGTCCATGCACGTGCTGTTGGCCAGCAAGATGCCGTGTAAGGCAGCTCGGCTTTGCTGTATGTCATCACTCCTTTTGACAAGATCTGTAAGTTGATTGTGTCTGAGCAAAATGCTGCAAAATTGTGACTAGAGATGAGCAGACTCCCAAAGCAGCTGCAGGTTTCCTTGGTGTTGGGGAAAAATGGTTGCCCTGTTTTCACTGGATGTCTCTGGAGCTGTGGCTGTTCCTTAGACACTGAGTCCTCCCAGTGGCTGGTTTTCCATGTTCCCACTCTAGTACCTAACTGAGCTTGAAGCTTTATCTCATTTTGTTATAGGCCACCTTTTAATAAACATTCTTTTTCCTTGAGTCTTGCTCATTTGATCTTGATGTTTCCCCAAGGATACCTCACATGCAGCCACTTCATCTGATCTTTTCTAGTAAACCCTTTCAGTTGATGATATGAAGGCAAATTCCGAGGAAACTGACCTAAAGGTTATGGTATTTTCTTTTAATCCAAGCTCACCAAAGAGGACGAAACTAGTATTTTAAAGATAAAGCCATCTTTGAATGTTAAGTAATGTAAAAAAAAAATGCAGTTCATCTAAGGTTCTTACCCTTTCCTTTGAAACACCCAGTCAGTCACTTAGTGTTTGACTAACACTGGCTGAGACTGGCTGGAGTTAAGTCTCATCATTCCTAGAAGGATGGTACCAGTTCTCCAAAGCTCAGCCTTGATTTTTTTTCTACAGAAGGAAGCTGGTTCCTTCTGACCAGGCTTTATAATTGTGTATGTGTACAGAGGCATCAGATTTGCTTTCCTTCTGTAGATGGGGAGAGCCTCTGGAGCTGAGCTGTGTAAAAACAGCCATGGCATTGGTGGTTTGTATAAGCCTTGTACCTCTGTTTGACCTGACTCTGCAACATAAACCAAAGTTAGTAAAAAAACAACCAGAGCATTTGCTTCAGGCTTGAGCTGATGTTGGCCTGTACTTGGAGCTGGGTCGTGTGGCTTCCACTTCTCCATGGGGAATTGCTGTGCACAGCAGCTGCCTCATGAGACCTCTTAGGAGGTGGCAGCTCACATCGCATTAAAGAGCTGCTGAAGTCTGTGCTTTTGTATTTGCATTAACCCTGAGCCAGGGAGCAGATGCTTTTATTGGGAACTTGTATGAAGTTTTTAAACAATTTCAATAAATGGACTTTTTTAAGGAAAATCAAACTGTATTACTTGTTTCTTGGGTTTTTTTGAGCAGAACTTGGACAATATGCACAGAAGAGAAGAGTGGAGCTTGGGCTTTTGGGAGCCTGCCTGCCACTGTGGAGCTTGTTTGGCTGTGTGTATCTATAGCAGACATAGGTGGGGACAGATCTTCTGGAGTGAGTCAGGCAGTTGTGGCCTCTGGCAGAAACTCGCCCAGTAATCTGCTGTGATTGCAGCCCAGGAACCAGAAGGTCTGCTCCTCGGCGAGGCAGGCTGCACCCTGGGTGGAGCAGGAAGGGGCAGGGGGAAGGCAGATGCCTCCCTCGCAGGGGAGTGGGAGCTGCAGGAATGGGGAAGGGATGGGGCGTGGAGCCAAGGCCCTCCCACGAGGGATGCTCTTTGTTCCAGCAGCACTTTGCTCTGTAGCTCTGTCTGGGGCCATCTGTGTGAGGTGCTCTGCCTCCAGAGCAGGAAGAGACCTGCTGATCTATTTGTTTCTTAAACTCATGTACAATTCGATGTTTCTGGGTTAACAGGACCATGAAGAGATGGACCCTAGGGGGGTGCATCTCACTCCAAGAGCCCCCTTAGGAGACTTCTGCTTCTTCCAGCTGTGACAATGAGCACAACTAGTCAGGTGTATGCTTTTGCAGGCCAGGTAGAGAAGAGTTCAAGCTGCGGATGGTCTCTGACCTGACATGTCCTCAGGGTGGCAAGGCTCTATCCTCCTTGTTTCTGCCTAGCCTGGAAACCTTTTTCTATTCACCAGGGCTCTTGTGTTTGTCTTTCATATTTTCAAGTACATCTAATGAGAGGCAAACTTTATTTAAAACATTTTCTTAAGGTCAGTTAAGGAGCTGCCTCCTCTATTCCCTGTCTCTCCATGGGCTGTTTGCTTTGTAATTACAAACAAAACGAATAGAGCTAATTAGGCCTTGTAAAGCTGGCAGAGCAAAACAGCCAGGCATGTGGCTGGCTGAGTGAGCTTGCAGTGCCTGGAGCAGACTGGTTGCCTGGCATAGTTTGGGGTCTGTGGTCATTCTTATTCCAACCTGTCAATTATTCAAGGATTTCCATTGAGATTAATCTTTTTCCCATGTTTTCATGCTTGCTCATACCCTCTCCAAGGACTTTTGCAAGTTCTACTCTTAAGGTCCTGGGTAAGATGGGGAAGGAAAGTAATCCCACCTATTAAAGGAGTAGGACTACTCAGCTGCTGGCAAAAATAGGCCACTGTGGGAGATGTGGATCCACGTGAGACTTGTACAGAGGAAGCAGCCAGAGGCTTGTTTGTTTGCTGTACTTTTAATTTGCCAAAATTCACAGCCAAACTTCGATTTGGATGGGGCTTGTGGATTGCCAGAAGGCTGGCTGGAAGGCCAAAGGTGAAGTTTGAGGGTAAACAGTCTCATATGGTTTATGATCCTAATTCCAGTCCAGTGATGACAAAGGGCAGCAGCATCTCTTTTACTGTCCAGGGATGGGGCCAGGAACTTGGAAGGCTGATATCTCAAGAGACATCACTGGCCCAGGCAGGACAACTCCATTCACCCTGCTTGGGAAGGAGCTTTCCAATCCTTTTTTCTCCTGGCTTTCATATCCTGTCATCCAATTCCTCTTGGCCATGTTTTCTACATCCCTTTGGCCATCTCTGTTGTAGGTTTGGTAGAAAAGGAATAACATGGCTTGGAAGCTGGGGGAGAGTTTCTCACTGGACTTCAATCCTTGCACGTGACTGACATTCCTGCTGTGAAAGCCATCTTGCAATGAAATAGTGGCATTTGTCTGTAGAGACAATGGGAACTTTGACTTTTTCTTGGCATCTTCTTCCATACCGTATTTATTATTCATATGGTGCCAGGGCTGTGTACACTATGCAGGGAACTTCACTGCTCATTTGTATTGCTTAGATATTTCAAAGAACAGAGAGAGCTTAAGATGTTTGTGGACTAGCATCAGCCTGTTGAATTTCTTGGCTTTTCTAACTTGATAATTTTAAGAACCCATCCATGCTAATGCCTTTATTAAATTCAGCTTCTGATTTACACATGAGCTTCTTATAATAAATCTGCCTTTGTTTTCTGTACTACTTGGAGCACATATATAGCATATTAAAGCACAGAAAACTCTGACAACGGAGATCCCAGAAATAAGCAACAGAGCTAGTGACAGCTGGCAATGAAAAAATGTTTGTGAAATATTCATACAAGCTCAGAATGTTTTTAATAAAAGGCAGAAGCAGCAATAATGGCATTGCTGAGGGGAAGAAGGTAATGCAGCACTTCTGCTTAAAAGCAGACCCCAGAAATACCAGTAGCTTCCTGGAGATGCAAAACTGTAGCAGGTCTACAAATCTAGATGAGTAACCAGATTGAAAGAGCTCGAGCCTTTGTCCTGAGTGTGAAGACTTATGGTACTCCAGGGCAGCCAGTGAATTGACAGCGATGTAAAATTATCTCAGTGTTTTCATAAAGGACATCTAAAAGATGCCAACAGTAGCAGCACCTTTCTCTAAGACCTTATACCTGCATCTAGCTGAAGAGTAATTCTGCAGCCAGTTCTTTGCCCAGTGGCAGGGCTGCAGTCAGATCTTGCAATGCAGGACCTATCACCTGGCCAAAGAGTTCTGCCAGCAAGAGGCACCCATTTGTGTGCATATCCACCAGGACATATGCCCCTGCAATGTTGTTTGCCCCCCCACCTTAGCATCCACTAACCGGCTGAGGAAAAGGGCTGGTGTCACAGGATTGCTCATCACAGACCTGCTCTAGGTGCGTTCATTTTTCAGTGGGTGCTGCAGTTTACCCCACCAGCCACAGGCTCAAAAAACACATTTCAGCTGAAGCTTTTCATCCAACTGGCCAGCTAACCTGGAATTTCCAAATTGGCCCTTTGATTGCAACACAGTGTTGCAAGGACTTCCTCGTTATCCCCATTTATTAGACTCTTCCATCCTCCAATCTTACTGGCTCTTTAATTTGCCTGGTTGCCACTTCCCTTCTTCTAGAAGCCCAGCCTGTGACAAGGCGCTTGCTCTTCTATGGCACATTGCTTTTGGCCCTGTCTGCAGTCCCTGCAGAAGTCCTGCGTGCTGTGGCATCTGCATCACTGAGCAGAAAGAGAAAAACACTCCTTTGTTGAGCCTCATGTGCTCGATTGGACAACATCCCAACTCCTACAGCTTTTCCAGAAAAGCCCTGCCTGGATTCCTAGCATACTGCATCAGGGACTTGATGTTTCTAGGGTCTCCGTTTCCTACAGAGACCTGCTGCAGACACCAGGAGCCCCTGGCCATGGGAACCTGGGAGTGCCTCTGCTTTGCTGCCACAGGGGCTGTAAGCAGCTGCTGGCTGGTGGGTCCTGCCTGGGCTGGGGGCCAAGAACCAGGCAACCTATCCTTTGGGTTTGTCTCCTAGGCACATAAACTGCCCTCCACTTCTGTCCAGTTTGTCAGTCAGGCCCAGAAAGTAAGTTTCACATCAGGATCTTGAATTTGGATGTTAAGTTTTCTATATTTAGCTATGTTCGTTCAGTTTTTGCCTTGCTCTGCAGCTGGGCTCTGCTCCTCTCCTGCCCTTCTCTGCAGTTGTCCAGGTCCTCCTCCTTAAGAAAGGACTTTTCCAAAGACCTTGCATCACCAGGTCCATGTGACGGTAGCAGGCTGTTCCTACTGGCACATCCGGGCTGGGTTAGACAAGCTGGTGGCACATTCTGTCTGGGACATTGCACAAGTCCCATTCCTACCAGGATATTTTTGTACTTCACCTACCACATCACAAAACACCACACCTGTGAAAGGTACATCACTGACTCTTGTCAGGGAAGGTGAAGGATGTGACTGACACACGAACTGCATTTTCTCATCAAGGCTGAGAACAAACCATCTCATCACAGTTATTAAGGAACTCCATCTGCATTCCCAGCAAAGATTCCCAGGGCTGGGGGGTACAAAGACAGCCTTCACCAGTGCCCTAGAGTGTGCAAGAGGGTTTTAAAAAACCAAAGACAAGAAAGACTCCTGCAGGAGGCAGGGAGGGACGAACATCTGCTAACTAGTGCCAAGCTTTCCTACTTCCCTGGTTCCTCAGAAAGACCTATCTACATGAGAGCTGCTTGGTGCTAGTACTGCTCTCTCCTGCCATGGATTCCCCTCCTGCTGCAGGCAAGGGCTTTGGTTTTTGATTTGGGAACCACACAGCAACGTCCAGCAGGTGGGAGGGGTGGGATGCTGGTACTCCCAGTCCAGCACTCCTGCCTGCCTTCTGAGCCAGCTCCCCTAGCAGGAGAACAGCAGGCGAGCCATGAAAACAAGCTCAGCCAAGGGGAAAAAAAGCAAGAAATAGCATTCTTATTCAAGGTAAACAGCATTAACTCTGTCTTGGGGGAGTAGGAACACCATGGTGGTGATAGGCTTTTCTGCCCACAAGCCATGGAAGGGCGGTGGAACGCGCTCCACCCTCCCCTTGTGTAACGCTCCCCACGCAGCAGCTGTAAATAATCATTTACCTCCGTGTGCTCCTCTTTTGCTGCTTCTTTTAGGGCCTTTCTTAAATACAGCTCCTGGAGAGGTGGTTGCACTGAGGGGTGTGTGTGGCACAGCCTTGACACCAGAGCTGGCAGAGCTCTGCCACAGGCGACCGGAGCTGGAGCTGGTGGCCCCAGGTCATCCTGCGAGCAAAGCTGCCAGCTGCGGTAAGGGGGATGGGAGAGTGTGGGCTGAATTTGTTGTTTTTCCAATGAAAAGAGCTCAGCGCTTCATTTTAATGATTGTTTTTCCCAGACCTGCAATGGGGTTTCTCCACACTTTGCAGTTCTCTAGAAAAGGTCTGGTAAAAAACACATCGGCCAAAACCCACCTGTCAGTGAGCCACGTCTGCTTCTTTACGGGGCTCTAGGATTTCAAAGCAGGTGCTCTGAAGAGCTGTTTGAACCTTTCCTGACTTCAGGTGCTCAGAAACTGGGGGCAGAATGGGGCAGCCAGTCCTTTCCCATGTGTTCTGCTTGCTTTTTAGCTTTTTTAATGGATGAAGGTGTCTTACCACTGCCCCAGACCTCTTTTGTGAAAGTTTACTGGTCACTGGCATAGTGCAACATGACTAAAGCATCCCATGAGGAGTATGCATGGGATGTGTGCTCTGGGAGCATGAGCAGAAGTGCAACCAGGACAAGCACCCAGCCCTGGGGAAGGAGCAGAGGAGACTGAGGAGGAACCAAACCCTCTGTCTCTGCTCTGTGTCCTCCTTCAGGGAGGGAAGTGGCCTCAGCCCAGTAAGCACAGCCTGCACAAGAGGGAGTCTAACTTACAGTGCCCTGTAATTTGCTGATGCTGTAATATGTTTAGCTTGGGGAAAAGGCTCTGTTGATGTTAGTGTGTTCAACATTTGGCTGCGGTATGTTCCATCCACATGAAAAACAACACCACATTGGGCTGTGGCTGGACCCTCCTTGCAAAAATAACGGAGCAGTAGCTCAGCTGGGGCTTCTATGAAGTGAGAGAAGTCCCCTGAACCCTCCAGAGCCACGTAGGATGTGACCACCTGGCATCTGCTGCAGTAAAGCTCACTCTACATTAAGAACTACTGCTCTGGTTAATTAGGCTCAAAGTGTCAGCTCTGGATCAAGCAATATTTCCCTAAAGCTTTTGAACAGGCCCCGGATTACTGATGACAGTGTCAAGAAACAAAGCTCCACCCCCCATCTACAACCTTTCTTCTGACTGCTGCTCTGTGAGTACAGACAACAACGGTGAGGATATTGTTGTTAGTACCAACAACGGTAGCAGAAATAACATGAAAGATCTCAAGGCACTGACTGGGGTGCCAGGGTGATACATCCTGCATGGATATTGGATAGACAGACTTGCACTGAGCACAAATAGTTACTGCTCTGTGATCTGGTTCTGCTTTGGGACACAACATTGTCACGGCTCAAACACGGCTCCCCATTTGCCTAGCGGATTTGTTATTAACAATTGCTTACACCTATGCAGCACTTTACCTCATGGGACTGCTCCAGGCTCTCTGCTTCATGTTTCAGGGTAAGTCTCAGGACTAAGCCCTGGAGACAGAAAATACGTTCTTGAAGTTCAAGCTAACTCCAGAGCAAGTATTCAGCTCCACAGAACTTACATGGCTCAGCAGCCTGTTGGGTTAGGACAGTGCCTTCACTCTGCTTACAAATGAGCAGCAGGCAAACTATAGCTCTGAACCTTAAATCCCTGAAATCTTGGGGAGTTCCTACAGACCCACAAGGCTTTGAAATTGAGTCTCCTGTCATCTGTGCCCATGCTCTGCCCTTCCTTCCCCTCTTCCATAAGTCCACCATGCACTCAGGGAGCTCCCTGTGCGTTGGTTTGGGACCAGCTGTGATGAGTTATTTGGCTCTGGGTGCAGGCACAGCCTAAAGATGGACCATTTTGTCCTCAAGCTGCCCTAGAAAGGGAGAGGTTTCCCTTGCTCCATCCTCGCTGGCCATGTGCTCTTGCCTCCTCCTTGCTATCTCTGGAGCACACTGAGCTCAGTATATAGTTTTCTGTCAGGTTTGTCCCATGTGTGGTCAGATCAGCAGAAGGCAGGGAGCAGGGCTGAGACCCTTCAGCTCAGAGGTGGAGGAGAAGAGCGGAGCAGTGGTGTAGGACCATGCTTTTGGCACTGTCAAGCCCCAAGGCTCAGCAGGCCAGCAAAACTCCCAGGCTTTCTGCAGAATTTATCAGAAACAGGAACATAAAGTGGGTACAACTGTCTGGTGTTTTATGCCACAGGGAAATGACAAACCTTTCCTTGCACGCACCTAAATCTGAAGGCACGAATTAGTCCTGACGCAGAACAGCTCTTATCACCACAAGACCATGCTTTAGCAGAAATTTCCTTACAATTTTTCCTCAGAACCCATCTTAGGCCAGCTTTGAAAGGTGATGACATCATGACCCGAGTTAGGAGCAGATGGTCCTAACCTGGAAACATCATCAACCTGTTTCCAAAGAAGACGAATCAGGTATTTCAGACCGAGTTAAAAAACATTTATTATAGCCATAGCATACAACAACAAAATATGACAGGCCATTTATAACTTGTTTTTTACGGTAGATCACAATGTCAATATTGCAAAAGTGTAGTTTGTTTCCATCATAATCAAGTTGTCTAGCACTGAATAATGGACTAGGGGAGGCTGCCTCTTTTTATCTTGGCATACACAGAGCTTAGCAGTGTGTGTCAACACTGAGAACACTTGAATGATTGCATTGCTTTGTCTGCCTGGATCCAGAACCACAAGTGCTTTGGAGGGGATTCAAGCTGATTCGTAAAGTAACTGCTCCAAGCCAGCTTACCCCTTGTAATATTGGCCAACCTGCTTATCTGTGTCCTGGCTTCCAGAAGTCAGCCCTCCCTTTCCTCCTATTATTCACCTGGAATGAAATCCATGCTGTGTGGAAGGGACAGCGAGACACTGCACGGGAGCTGACAGAGGTTTCCCTCAGTGCTCTGCTAATGCCAGTTCTTTCAATATTATATAAATGTTATCATCCCCCAGCCCCTCTGAGAAGTGGCTTCAGTTTAGCTGTGACAGGTGCCGTACAAACAGCTCAGAGCTTGAAAAAATAAGTAACGTATTAAAGGTGGGACAGAACCAAATATACACACTTAAATCAACTTGCTCATGCATGACAAAATTGCAGCAAAAGCTCTGGTGATGTTGCCCTGGGGATTGCAGCACCCAGACTCCCCTTTGGGGCCACAACTTGGCTGTTCCTACTGACTTTAAAGAAGGGATACCTATGGAAATGGTAGAACAAATAAAGCACAGAGGGTCCCAGGACTGACCACAGTCTCATCTCTGTTTTGGTCGGTTAAGATTTTCTTACAGAAGAGCTGCAGATGATGCATGAAGTCCAGGGCATGCCCTGCACCTTTCCTGTTGGAGGGGAGATGTGCCGTGTAAAGCGGTGCGGGTATTTCTGAGAAGAGGTTAAGAGAAAGTCTTGTTTGGAGCTCCCCTGGGACACAGGTGATGATTTTGATTCATATTTCCTGGACAAATGGGAACTAAAAGTGATTACAAAATCTATGGCTTCCCACAGGAGATTCTTGTGGGACATTTGAGTTTTCGTGTTTCTGCAGAACTGAAAGAAGTTCAGAAGAACTGATAAAATCTAAACAAACACTCCTCCTCCTGGAATTCATCTGCAAAACAAATCATAATGCAGCTAATTGAGACCAGAAAGGTTCCTCTCAGAGCTGTGCCTTTTCCTCCTAAGAGCAGTTAAAGTGGTGCCCTACAAACGGCTGTTTCTGTCAGCATCTGTAGTGGCATTTTTCTTCTCAGGATAGGTGGCCACAAATAGCTGTGAGACCACCAGTGCACTTGCTGATGGATGTGCTGTAAAACCCAGCCTGGGACGGGACATGAGTCTGCTGCTAACACTGCTAACTCAGCACTGGCTCTCTTCCTTCCCCTGGAGCCCCCTCAGCAGAGAAATCTCTTCTGTGTCAGAGATTTCTTTTCTTCTGGTGAATGTTTCTCATGTGGATTTAATTTAGGCAAAAGGCAGCAAACTCAAGGTTGTAGAGTTTGCTGTATGCTCAGACCAGAGGAATGGAGTAGGGGCAAAGTCAGTGTCCCACATGTTGACTCTGGTCAATCAGGGCAGGTGGGGAAGGGAAGCTTTGGGCTCCATCCAGCCCAAAACCTGTAGTATGGCTATGGATTGTTACTACAATGATGATATCTGCTCTCAGAGAAGACCAGAAGAATGTAGTGGGTGCAATCTGGGACACATTCCCACACCCGCCTCTGTATACTTACACTCATTCAGCTTGAACATCCAATTAAGCTTGATGGCAGCAATTATAAAAAAACAGCAGTATCTGTTCTTACTCATCTGTGAAAACCAGTTAGTGAGATTCTATTACACATGATCAGTCAAATTTTAAGCTGACTGGTAAATCTGGACTCTCAGGATAATTCTGCCTTTTGGAAACACTGTGCATGTGTGTCAGTGTAACAGAGTGTAGCCCAACACCGGCAGCCTTCCAGCAGGGTAGAAGTTTAACTGCTCAGTGCAGTGGAGGATGGAAATCCATCCTAGGACCTGCAGGAGTAAAAGTGTGTTTGTGCGAGTGTGTATGCCTGTAGGTGACTTACCCACACTGGACTAACTTTGCAAGGATGAATGCAGAACGTTAGAGATCACAGCATCTGCCTGAAAAAGGCTTCTAGCAGCACCATAAGAGTAATGAAAACTCGGGACTGCTGCCATTTGTGGGGCAATTGCTGTTATTTTTATATGGGATTCTCACTGGGAACAAGGTTAAGTCCAGTTGTTTGTTTTTACAACACAGAAAGGGAAGAGGTTTTCCTTTTATCTTGCTATTACAGCTACCTATGTCATAACATCCCTTTTCTCATCTGGTTGAGGTCTGTACTCAGACTAGCAAAGATCTTGTACACAGCAACCACTCAGTAAACAGTAACAAGCTACAGCCAGCTTTCACCCAGACTGAATTAAACAAGCAGCAGATCAAACATGTAACCATTACCTCTCCTTCTGCTAGTGTGGGAAAGTGTATATCAGTCTTCATTAGGAAAGGGTTCTGATGATAGAAACTCATGGCTGCAGCTGATTGAATAGAAAGTTCTTGAATTCTGAGCTAAAATGTCCTAAATCTGGTTGGTGAGTTTCTGACAATATCAGTGGTGAGTCCTTGCTTCATTCGGGTGCTCGTCCCAGTTCAAATACAGAAATGATCCCAATCTCTCCGGACTGTTACTACTTGAAAATGCCATCAGATTTTCAGATCTGGAATTGCCCTGAGGCAATCCTTACCTACCAACTCTGGACTCTAACCAGGCACCAAAACTTCAACTAAGCCCTTTTCTCCTTTCAGATAAACAAACCAACCTTTGCCTCCCTGATCCCCATCCAGCAGAACAGTCACTCCTGAAAACGAAAGCAAGCTGCTTTACTGATCTAAACTGCTCATTTCCCAACATAATATTCGATGCTGTGAGTCATCCAGAAAGACTCTCCCCTTTTCTGTTAAGGTCAGAAGCAGTTTCAGTGGGGAGTGGGCAGGGCAGGCTGCCTGGTCACAGTGCCAGGCTGAGCTGGCAGCACTGGTGGTAGAGTCCAGGTGGAGGAAGGCTTCCTGCATCTGCCTCTGCCACAGCTCCATGCTGGCACCGCTCAGGGAAGTATCTTCTTTGCATGGTTAAATCTGATTATCAGCTCAGTTACACTGTGGCGAGGCAAGAATAACTCTATTGGAATCAAATGCCAGAGGAGCATAAATACAATCCAAAGTCAACCGTAATCATGAAAGAGGTCAGGTGAACAAGATCAGTAGCATTGCCCAAACCTTCTTTTTTAACAATTCTTTTCGGATGCAAATAACTCAGTTTAATAAAGGCAGGTGCTGCCCCAGGACTCAGTGTAATTTGGGTGACAAATGAGGGATGGCTGGGAGGCAGGGAGCTTGGCCTAACTTTAGAAACAGTTTCATCTCTCTCTTAGAGCTGCAACAATGAGGACTTTTCTTTGTGTTTCTATCCTCAGACAAACTTTCTTTGTTCTGGTGCAGTTTCTCCTCCTCTGGAATTTGCTGTCCCAACTGCCTCCCTCAGTCATGCTCAGGCTTGTTCCAATGCCAGTGTCTCAGAAGTCTAACGAAACCTTAATGATCCTCATTCCCCTCTTACTCCTGTACCCAGCCACCCAAACAGAAGGCATGGAGCATTTTCCTGTGACAATGCTGGCCCAGCAGCACTGCACAGGGAGCAGGAGTGGAGGGATCATACCTTCTGGGGTTGGGCCTTTGGGTACAAGTATTGAGTGACTCAGATGTCCAGAGTGGTGGCTGACTCACCAGGAGCACGGGAGTCTTGTCCCAGTCCTGTCTTTCTTGATGAGTGTTTTCACACCCAGGCACACCTTGACCAGAATAGAGGACAGGGAACCACCCAGAAGAGCCGCCAGCCCAAGGCTAGGGTACTCCCTTGGGAAGACATTTGCAGCCTCCAAACTGACCAGAGCAGGAACATGAATTATATCTTCCACCTCTCCTGTTGACAACTCAACTGCTAGCACCTGCACAGGCTGCCTTCATTTGAGCTGGCCCTATTTTCAGTTTTGAGAGCACCTGGGAAAGAAGGAAATGCCCATGAGTCGTCCTTTAGGACATCTAGCTTGAGCTTCTCCTTTGCAGAAACTCTTCTCTTGGGCATCTTGGCACACCTTGGTGAAAGCTTGGGATCCTACTGGGTATGCGGACACCCTTGAACAAGGAACTATGTCCTGGGAGCCTGGCCCACTCCTACCAGCCGATCAACAGTCTTGGTGGCTGACTCAGCCCAACTCTCCCATTCAGCTTTAGTGAGGAGCGTCTCTTAAATCCTGGTGTGACTTCAGACTTGGGTGAATCAGACACTTGATAAAGGAGTCAGTCTAGGATTTATGGATTTGAGTGCAAGCTTCACTGCTGCTTTAGGCTGGGGTCATTGTCTAGAGGGCAACGCCAAAATAAAAAGTCTAAGGCAGTAAGATGCTCTCTTCCATTTTATTGCTGCTCATGGAGACACAGAATCAGAGCAGTCTGAAATCTCCTGCATCATTCTTCACCCTTAGCATGTTACTGTACACATAGAGAGTCCTTTTGCAACAAGAAGGAGCAAACCTAGAGAAAAACAGCCGTCTTGCAATCAGTGAGAGAATTCTCGCTGCTAGTCTTAGAGCTGTGTTGCTGAAAGAGCCAGTGTGAGGCCAAGTTTTCCACATTAGATAGTAGCTGGCGTCACTGGAGAGAGCAAAGTTTCACCTAGAGGGGTTGTCTCCATCAGTGCTGCTTGCACCTGCCTGTGTGATCCCCACTTTGAAGTTACAAGGAGAGAGAGCAGGAAGGAACTGAGCGTCATCTCTGATCGAGTCTGTATCTATGCTCTCACCTTAGCTTCTTGCTTTATGCTGATTTGTATTTGCTCCTGTGCTTTGTGGGAGCAAAACTCAAGTTTCAGGAAGTGTCTCATTAAATTTTCCGTATTTTGAAATGGAGTGACTCACTCTCACTGAGCCAGCCACTGTTTTGTCCTTGCTCTGTGTGCTGAACTGAGCACACAGCTCACCCTGCCCCACAACTGGCCCCAGGAGTTCAGGGAGCTGGGGGTCCAGTCAGCAGCCAACACTCTTCACCCTCCCCCTCAAAAAAATGTCCCTTTGTGGCTTTCAGACACAAACATGAACGTACATGAAAGGACAGTGGGTGGGGGCTTGGGCTGAATAATAAGCAGCAGCCAAACAAGTCAAACAGGTCTGTGGAAGCAATTCAAGGCAGGCGAGCCAAAAAGATCAGTAAGGTGAGATGTAATTATAATCCCTCTAAGCTGGGGCAGGAGGAGCCAAAGGATCCACGGCACAAACAGCAGCCGTGCAGCCCTGTTACACCGAGTGGAATTAGGCCCCAAGTAACAACGTGTTTACAACTTCACGTTTGTCCCTGCCAAGCCAGCCCCATGATAACTGTAAGCGCCTCGTGCTTCAGCCTGGTAATCTTTCTGAGTGTAAAAGATGAGGAAGAGAGACACAGGGATATAGAACATTTTTTTTCCTCTTTCTTGTGTCCTGTCCTACAAATTTTTTAAGAGGAGAGTGATTTATTCAGGATTTTCCCTGTTTTTCATTGTGTCATGTGCTTTGCTGGTGCATCGATGTTGGAGGGACTGCAGAGCAACAGCTCACATCCAACAGAAATAAAATGAAGGTTCAGAGCCCAGCTGAATGGTCCCCAAATCCCTACTGCCCTGTTAGATAACAAAGAAGCCAAAAGGTACCTGGGTTTTCATCAGAAAACTGCCTATGGAAGCATCCTGTGTATGAAGCTGTCCCTCACTCCTTTTCTTTCTTTAACTATATGAATTTTGCAGTCCCAACTGCCCAGTGGCACAAATGAAAGGGTGAAAGGGTGGCCATCTCAGGTGCCCAACCAAAAGCCAAAAGAAAACCCCAGGCTATCATAGAATCATAGAATCATTTAGGTTGGAAGGGACCTCCAAGATCATCAAGTGACAAACCTTAACCTAAATGAGCATCATCATCATCAGAGTAAAATAGCAAAATCGAGAGTTTCAAATTGTCACTTCAGATAAGATCTGATTTCCTATAGCTAAAAAAGGAAATAAAATCAAAAGGGGGTGGGGGTGGGAAGAAACTGGGGAAGTGCTGAAAGCTTTCAGGCTTTGTTCTTTCATCACAAGAAAGAAAAAAAGAGGGGCATGTTGCCCCTTTGTAAGTTGTATTTAAGAACTAGACCCTTCTTCATTTGGAGCCAAGGGAATTTTTTGCTTTTGAGTTTGAAAAAATACAGAATCAAGGTCATGATTTTAAAAAAGCTTAAACCCCAGGCGTGTTTTAGAAACAGATTCAAAAGCACATGCTCACTGCAATTATCTACGCCTGCGGTGTTTTCGGACACGTGGACTTCAGGAAAACAATAGCCAGCCCTGTTATCAGCACAAAGGAGGATCAGTTTGGAATTACCGTACCTGTAACTG
>NW_008618982.1:347-26765 GCF_000691845.1 Merops nubicus | reverse complement strand
GCATTCCTGACCAAAGTGTGGAGCAACTGAGAGAGCTGGCACTTGCTAAATAATAATTCTTAGCACAGGTCTTGCCTAAAACCAGGGGGATATTCTGCCAGTGGAAGCTGCTGGCTTTTGAAGCAAGTAAAAGAAAATCAGATGTGGATGTATCTGGAGCATCAGAATGCTCCAGCTTGAGTGCAGGTGCTGCACAAGTATAAAGAGGTGATGAATATGACTATGGCTGCAATATTTCCCTAATAACAGGAGCAAAGACTTTCTCCATCCATTTAAAACACAGGTCCAGGATGAACCATTGCAACCCTGGAAGATGGTTTAATAAAAAGGTTTAGAGATGATGGCAAATATCCTTATGCTACCTGACATGATCTCTCAGGCACACACATCTTGGGCAGCAGGGCTGGGCGGGTGAGGTAGTGTCTCTTGGAAGCCCTCAGCTTGTTGTTTAGGTTAACTACATGTGACTCTCTTATGTATTTGAGTTTAACACTCCCAAGGATAACATTGTTGAATCTCAGAAGGTTGGGTGGGACACAGCTAGGCATGGACAGTCAAGCCTTAAGGGTTGAGCTGAGGAAACAAAAACAGTTGATGGTGGAATTCTGGTGAATTTTAGTAAGTTCTGGCTCCTCGGAGCAGGAGCTCCAGAAGAAGCAGTCCCTCTGCCCTGTTTGCACTGTGAACCACACTGTGCAGGCAGTGACGTGGCTTAACCGAAGAGCCAGAAAACTCCTAAAAACACTTTTGAGATCTGGGGTCTTTAACTGCAAGGGCTGAAAATCCTCAGTGGGCAGGAACTGTATGGTGCATCCCTGTAGGGTGATGGGTCACCTTGTTGGTGGCTGCTATGGCAGAGCAGAGCCCACTGCCACCGGCCTGGGGCAGGGGGTGGGGAGGGGGATGGACAACAGGTATCTGCGGCAGCCATCTCGACTCCTTTCATAATCGATGGGGAGAAACTGGGAGGAAGGCACGACTGACTCAACCTGCCCGACACTCTGCCTGATCGCCACACGGGTCACAGCCCTTGTGCTTGGGAACTGCCCTGCCAGACTCTGCCGCCACCCTCCCTGCGCTACGTGTCACCCACACCCCGCCCCGTGTGTCCTCTGCTGATGGCCCCCGAAACCCAGACCGGGGCCGGAGGAAAGCAGACCCGGGGCAGGACGCTGCCGCCTCCCAGCTGGCAGCCTGGGTTGTGAGTGCCAGGACAGGGCAGCAGCTGCGACACAGGGCAGCACCCCCAAACGAGCACCCTGCCTGGTGCATGGGTGATCCCTTGGCACCTTGAAGTGGGAACAAGTTTGTGTCACCCTTATCCACAGGATCTCCAGCAGTGCGGTTTGTTTCTCCATCGGCCAGAAGAGGAGCTGAGATCTGCCCCAGGTGTGACTCGTGGGGACTGCAGACCATTTGTGCCATTACTGTGGGTAAGACCCGTGGTGACAATTAGCAAGCACTTAATGAATCACCAGGTTTCCAGGGTACTGAGTACCCCTGAACTACGATGAATTGCAGGGAGAGTGCATGGGACATCCTGGATCTCTCTGGTCTCCGGCAGTGACACCCAAGGGCTTCCCCCCTGGCCCAGGCTAGCAAAACTGTGATGCTGCATGGCTGGGAGCCAAGGTAACAGCCCTGCCAGAGGGCTTTCCCCTGCGTGGGGAGCACATGGATACTCATACCTCCCTGGCAGGCTTATCAGAGATCCAAGCCAGCAAGAAAGGACTTTGGGTGGGGAGGAGGTTGAGTAGAGTGATCCTGGAAGGGAGGGAGGCAGGACAGGTTGCACTGAAGGGGGGATTTTGAGAAGGGGGAGTGCTTGGAGACTTGGCTGGGGAGGAGAGGCTGGTGAAGGTGTAGGGTGAGAAGGTGACAGTGGAATGTGGGGACTCCAAGAGCAGCCTCAACGGGGTGATGGGATGGAGCTGGGGGAAGCGCCAGCAGAAGAGAGAAAATGGGGCAGATCATCTCCCAGCTCCACTGCAAGTAAACAGCGGTGGGGGAGGCAATGAGACCAGACACAGAGATTGAGCTAATCTCTATCAAATTAACCCTTGCCTGGAAGTCTTGCTTCAGTGGCCCATCCATGGGGCATGCGGGAGCCAGCGCTGCTGCCTCAGCCCTCTGCGCCCTGTGGAAACGCACTGCTGGCTGCCAACTCGGGCTGCGGGCAGCAGGCTGGGGGTGCCCGGTGCCAGGCTTCCCCTGCCCGTGCTCCTGCCAGGGACCACACGGAGCCTCCATCAAGGCAGGTAACAGGGGGCGGGTGAACCGGTCCTGCGGGGAGCGCAGCAAAGCCCAGCGCCCAGCGCTCAGCTTGTGCCCAGCTCTGTTCCTCAAGTCAGCTCCGTTCCCATCCAGGAACCCCTCTGATAAATAAGTCAGCCGGCTGCGTAGGTGCCTTCCAATGCCGGCTGGCACCGACACGCTTTGCAGAGCCAGGCCCAGCTCCAGTAAGAGGGGGAGTGCCTGAGAATGTTGAGCAGGGGAAGCAGGAGGATTTATGGCTGTTCGCAATGGGGGTCAGGTGGGTCACCTGAGCTGAGGGGGCCTCCCAGGTCCTTTTTCTCCCTTGCCAAGAAAGGCTTTCCTTGTTTGGCCTCCCGGATAGTTGGATCCTGCAACCCCTTACCAGGGAGCAGGGTCACCTCAGAGCAGCTGAGCCTGGGAAAAGAACCCCCTGGTAAAAGAGTCTCCCTGGGAGCAGGATCCGGCGAGGAGGTGGGCTTGGGGGGCTGCAGGGAGCTCTGCAGGGGAAGGAGCAGAGCTGTGGATATGATCTGCGTTGTTGAGCATTCCCCTCTCGCCAGGTGATCATCTCTTTGTACATCCCCACCCTTCCTGGCTGCTCTCACACTAAACAACAGCAAGATAAAACGACATTTTTTAGGTGAAATAGGGCTGATGCCTGACCCGGGAGGGGTGCATAGGGATGGGCTGTTTTCTGGGTGCAACAGCCTCAAGAGACTGTTTTACCAGCCAGCAGAACATTCTGCAGGGACTGTAGCACCCTGATGTTATCCCCCCACCCCGGACTGACAGACACGTAGCTGAAGCTGACCTTCCCCCACCTCTGCTCACTCGCTGATTTTTTTTTTTCCTTTCTATTTTTTTTTCCCCTTTTGCCAGGAATGCAGGAACCTGCTGCTTCTGGACGGCTCTGAGATGAATTTCCACATCAAGCACTCCCACTTCCAAAGTGGGGCTGAGAGCGCAGCCAGCCGAACCGCTGCAGAACTGCACCCCGCTTGGCAGAGGCTGCTGGAGCACCCTACATTTGCTGCCTGGAGCAGCCAGCATTCCATGGCGAAAGAATGTGGAGCTGGAAGGGGAGATCCGTAGGGAACCCCACATTCTCACTGGGGTATGCGGGGGACCAGGGGGGCATTGCCCAGGTCACTGCTCCTGGGGAGGCTCATGGCAACCATTTCCCACAAAACTGGAAAACTTTGCACAGCGTTTCAGGGCAATAGGTGGCATTTAGGCTTTTCCCTTGAACAAATATCTATGTTTTGGAAAGGAGTTTTTGCAGGAAAAGGTAGAAATCTGAGGAGGGTCTAGCAGGATGTCCCATAGCCAAACTCTTGGGACGGAGTCATTCTTTCTGGGTCAGTGAATATTGAGTATTTATGCTAGTTGAAAAGCCTGGTAAGGCGAAGGGTGCTTCTATAGCTCAATGTTGTAGTAGTCCCACTCCGTGTCTTACACTGCACAGAACACGAATTTCAGCCCATTTTCTAAGCAACTGTCCTGCTGTTTGTCTTACTGGTTGTCACTTTGGGTAATTCTGCTGTTGGCACTGCTTTTTTTTCCCCCATCTCTAGGATTTCTCTCCCTAGTTCAGAAACTGGTTGCAGAGCGTCATTAGATTCCTGCAAACACCACGATTGTTTCCCAGCACGGTGACCCCGGCCTTCCTGTACCAAAGCGTGTGGCCAGGTGGGGGTCAAAGCACTCCCTGTCCAGCCCTGCCTCGGCCCCCAGGCAGCTGGGCTGTGCAAGCAGGGGGGTGCAGGGTCCCAGCTCTGCCGGAGCCGTTCTTGCAGCTCCATCTGCAGGTGCTTAGCCCAGGCTGTGCCTGCACAGAGCTCACTCAGTGCCCCGGAGCGTGGATTTCCAGCCAGGCTACGCCGGCCATGCTGGGCTTGTGCAGCCCGGTGCTGTCTGGCCCCTTCTGTCGGATTCCTGCCCTTGGTTGCGACACTGGGGTGCTGCTCCACCCGGCTGCACTGCTGTCTGCCCCACCTCACAATGCTTTCTCATACTTTGTTCTATAAACTCTTTGAACCGGTCTGTAAGATCCTTCTTATCCTCCTTCAGATATTCCCTCCAGACAAGATTTCACTAGGACATGAAGGAGAAGTTCATCATCTAGCAATGAGGAGAGGAAGGGGATGGGTGGTATCTTTTGCTCCCATCCCTGCTGGGACATGGGTTCTCGGTGTGATATGAACCATTTGCTGACATACACCTTTTAAAACTCTCCAGAAGCTGGTCTGCTTGCTGCTGGGTTTCTCGGGAGAGCAGAACCACAAAGCCATGGGCAGCAAGTCCTGGGAAGGTGGTCTAAGGAGTGGGCAGAGTGTCCTGTCCTCATCTGCCCCCATTACCCCGTCACACATGACTGTCCCTAGAGAAGGCAGAAAGGTGTATTTGGCCTCAGCGTAGTCAGAGCCTGTAACAACATTTCATCATCCTGATGTTCCTCTTCACTCAGTGCTCCTCAGGACATGCAGGGGATGGTAGAAGCCTGCTCCCAGCTTTGTGCATGGCTGTGGCCAGTCCCTCAGCACACTGGCATTCTCTCCCCTGGAGAGCCCACGTCATCCACAAACCAGAGCAGCTCTCACTGCTCTGGTGGCTGCAAATGTTGTGATGGTGTCTCTTGTATACTTCTGAAACTGCAGCCATAGGGTTACTGCAGTGACTCAGGTGGTGGATGCTCAAATTGGCACTATACAAGGAGAGGATATGAGGATTGGGAAGACTTTAAACACCTTCATCCGTGACTAAACTGGTATCCCAGAGGCAAACGTGACTGAGGAGGGGCTTTCTAGTCTTGCATTATTAATAACAGCAGTGCAAATGTCATTAACAGCAATGCTACAAAACCTATTGTGAGACTTACATATAGAATTCATGTCCTGTTTGCTGTGCTTTGTGAAAGTCACTTGCGCTGAGACGTCTGTGGGCAGAGTTTGGCAAACACTCCACAGGTGAGAAAGTAGAGATACTGGAGCAGACTCTGGAAAAACTTCTCAGGAAGAAAGAGGATCCTCAGCCCAGGGCTGACCCACTGTCAAGTAAGATTTCACAATGGCTGCTGCTGTATGAGATGAGCAGGAACACTGGCCTATAAGGCTTTTAACTCAACAATTGTCCTCAGTGCTTGAAAACAAAGCTGACAAAATGAGACAGAAATGGTCAGTCTAGCAGGTTTCCAGCTCTGTTTGAAGCAAAGTATTCAAGCTGGGCTGCTCATGGGATGTGCGTTAATCCCATTAACCTAAGAAAACATGAGCATGGTCCCTCCTGTTAGCCACAGGGGCACTTTTCACCATGCCTCTTGTGCCTACATGCACAGCCCTTGTTCATCTGTCCCTCTGGAGAAGACGGCAGCAGGGACATTTAGCCTGACCACCAGCCCAGAGTCTGGGAACTGCTGGCTCTGAAATGCTGGCTTGGAGGAATCCCACCACCTCTGATGTATAAAATGGGGGATAATGATGCCTTAGCAAAAATTGCTTAGAGCTGTTATGGGGATTAACTAGTTAATCCCTGCGAAGTGCTGCAGGTATCTGACACGAAATGATAATATTACTGCCTTCCAGGCAGGCAAACAACATTCACTTAATTTGAGAATTTAAATCAAACTACCCTCATTAAAACTCCCAGAAGACTTTTTGCATCTTTTCTTGTATACGACCTTGTCAGGGCTGATGTGACCAGTCTGTGAAAGAGACTGTTGTCATTCTGGTAATTTTTTTTTAGCAGTCAAGCATGACTCTTTCGTCAGCTCAATTGTCTGATGCAGAGACCAACATGTGGGATTTCAGGCTCCTCGACCAAACGTGGTGCCTTTCTTGGCACAGCTGGGCTGCTGTTCTTCTGGCTTCAGCTGCAGGTTTGTAGGCTCTCCACGAGGAGTGAGCTGGCAAGAAGGCTGCGCCGGGAAGAGAGGCCACCAGGTGGTGGTGTGGGCTTGGCACCTCAGCGCCCAGCCTCGCAGGGGACGAGGAGCTACTGCCCGGCTCGCTGGGCGCTCAGCCCACAGCCCTGCCGTGCCACAGCCCTGGCACCTCAGCTGCGAGAAGCCCAGAGCCCCCAGAGTCCACCGTATCCCGAACAACCCTGGATGTGCTGCTTACAGCCCGTCTTTGTTCTGCTGGCTCTGCCTTTGTTACCCCTCTGGCCGAGGGACCAGGCGGAGGAAGGAGGGAGGAGTTTGCCTAGAGCCAGCCGGTTCTGACCTTCCTGCCCCAGCCCCTGTCTTCCTCCGCTGAAGAGCCGCCTCGCAGGGCAGGAAAGGATCAGAAGGGAGGCTTCGTAGCCTGCTAACCCCCGGGAGCCGGCACCGGTCAGCAGACGGCGTGGCTTGGTTCTCAAAGCGTGTTTTCAGCCCCCTCGGTACAGCCAGGCAGCTTTGTCCCCAAAATGCTGACCGGCCTTTTTGAGAGGCTGCCAGCTATAACTTTAGATGTCAAAATAGGACGGCTCATCCCCTCTCTGCACTCCTGTTCTCCCTGGGTTTTGTTTTGCCTTACGCAGCACCAAGCTCTGTTATGCAAGAATGTTCCAAACTTAATCCTTATTCTTCCACCAAAGTAATTTTCCTTTTTACATTTCCCCATTGAAGTGGGACATTTCCAAGGCGGTAAGGAGCCACCTTGTTCCTCCAAGAGGGGATAATTCAGTGCCTGGGCCTGGCTGTGGTTCTGTGGGAGTGGATGAGGTACCAGCAGGCAGGGGGGTGTGAGGGGCAGCGATATGTCTCCTGGACCCTGACAGGCTGGGACAGTGCTGAGTGGCACAAAGGCAAGGCAAGGGAAAGGGTGGGACTTCCTACCATGGGCTGGTGTTTTTTGATGTTGTATTTTAGAGCCTTAAATTGTCTCAGGATGGGAACCTGGATGAGCATCCCCCACACATAGGAGTGGGTAGGTCATATCCTGCCTGTGACACCCTGGGTTTTCTGTGTCTTCTCGGGTTTGCCAGCACCCAGCATGACCCCCAAACCCTCCCCTGCTTTGGCATCATTTCTCAGCAATCTTCTCTTACACTCTAGCCTCTAGAGGAAGAGCTGGGAGAAAGGGAGCAGAGTAAGGAGATAAGGAGCTGGGGCAGGAGTTAGGGAAGAGAAAGACCAAAGAGACCATAACTTCTCTCCAGTGATTCTCCTGCTATGCTCACCACAATCACTGCATCACACTGCACCCCAAATTTCTCCTGCAATACAGACCCTGTGCTTGCTCATTATGCTCCGTGTCCTCCAGCAGCTCCCCAAACACTGCCTACGCACTATAGGAGTGTTTTTATAACACCCCTATACTCTCCTCCTTGCCTTATTTCCCATTCCAAGGAGAGAAGCCACCCTCACTGCTCCAGTTTACAGGGTTCTGTATCCTCCTTCTACCCCCTGAGACCCTGATAGCCAAGTGGCTGAGGACAAGGTGGGTGGGAAGCATTCAAATTCCCTGGGCAGCTATAGAAATCATAACATTAAATAATACCCTCCAAGTACCTCAAGCGAAGGGCTGCTCCTTGCACATGCAGCATGCTGAAGATCCTGGCCTTAGTTTGCAGCACACTTGAGGCCAAGTCCTGATTTATTTATGGCAGTTTTCCAATCAACTGGAGTAGACTGAGACACACAGACACATGATCTCACAAAAGTTTCACATAGCTGTACTTATTCTTGCAACATAATGGTCTTGTTAGCAGTTGGAAGGCTTCAGAAATGTGCAGAACAGATGCAGGTAATTTGGGGTTTCCAGTCTTGGGAATATTTTGTGCTCATTGAAGTCAATGTGAAAGCTACCACCACTTCCAGTGGGTGCTGGAATGCCTCTGAGCTATTTGGCAGAATAAATGTGACTATCTTAATGAGTAAAGGAGGGCTTAGGTTTTCCACCAGAAAAAATAATCAGTGAGCTCTGGAAATGGTTGTGTTATCACTTCGGATCTTTCATGCAAAAAAAAAGGGAAAAAGTTCTAGATGCAGGAAAAGGAGAAAAAATAACTTTTTTTTTTTTTTTTCTTAAAAGCTCAGAGCATTAAGAGCATTTTCGGATCTTTCATGCAAAAAAAAAAGGGAAAAAGTTCTAGATGCAGGAAAAGGAGAAAAAATAACTTTTTTTTTTTTTTTTCTTAAAAGCTCAGAGCATTCAGAGCATTGAGTCGCCTTAAAGCACTGATCAGTTTGGAAATCCGGATGTTTCTTAATCTGTTTGTTACAGGGACATACACCCTAGGTCAGACAAGCTGGTATTTCTGTTCTGAGCAAAGAACTTACCTGGCAAATGTGCCAAACTACCCAAAAGGCCTGTGTTTATCCCACTCCTGTGGCACAACAAAGTCCATGTCCCACTCCATGAGCAGGCTGGATTTTGAGAGGACCTTTGAGATGCAGATTTCCAGGAGCCCCACACTGCCCATGGGGTGATCTGTTATGCCATGCTTCCCCTTCCTCCAATAAGGAGGTTGCTTTTTTTCCCTGTGAAAATGGGTTGAGAAGAGGCAAGAAGAGCGCTCCATGCAAGAGCCAAACCTCTTGAGTGGCATGAGGCCAATTCGCCACCTCCTCTTACACGGATAGGTAACAAGGGTGTCACCTCCATGATGCGGGGGGGCGGGAGAAGGATATTCCCAGAAGACCTTAGGAGTCTTGAATGAGATACAGAAATATCTCAATGTAGAAATTCTTCTCATTCATGAGACACCAGGGGCTCTTTAAATGTCATGAAACAAACAGCCCTTTAAACTTGTTGCTCAGGGAACTGCTCATTTACCTCATGTGGGAATAGGCGATGGAGAAGTCCCCTTCCATTATCAAATCCTTATAACTGCCCCCAGCTGGGGTGTGGTTCTTCTGTAGTGTATTTTCCCTTTATATTATGTTATTCCATCACTTTAGTATCCCTTGCTTGTATTTCTTCAGTTCATAGTTACATAAAGTAACTTCAGCTGTAGCTATTCTGTAGCCAAACTGATGTCCTCCACGTAGGAGGCAGTATCCTGTGGATGACCTTATGGTGACTTCACTTGGTGCCTCACAGTAACCTATAGATACCGATGCTGTAAAAATGGTTTTGTGAGAGGTATAAATACAAACACCATGAGATCACATATTCCGAACTATAACCGAATGCAGACTCTTGGAAGAAAATCAACTCTAAGCCCTCCTGGAAAAAGCTGTCCAGCACAGTGCACTTCATAAATTTTTCCACAACCCCAAGTGTCCATGCATCAAACAGGCCTCTTTTAGAAGGTAGTGCCATGAACCCCAGGATGCCTGGACATTAGTTAGATTACTTGTAATCATAGAATCACTTTGGTTGGAAAAGACCTCCAAGATTGTCAAGTCCAACTATCAATCCATTCAGGATGGGGAAACAGAAGGGGTATTTTAAGTCCTCTATGCTCATGGTGTCCTGAGATGTCCTTGGGGGGTCTCCATGGGAACTATTATGAAAGACCATTAGGAAAGAGTCAAGTGCTTGCTTTGCAAAATGAGCCTGATGGCTCCAATTTTGTGCCATGCGGCAGGTCCCTTTATCCAGGGAATAATAACCAGCCTGGCTACTTGGGGACAGTCCCAGCAGTAAAGCCAGTGACTGAGTGGATCATGAGATGGGCCCACCCAACCCAGCACTGATGCTGGACAACAAGACAATGTGCAGTGCTGAAGTCTTTCTGGACTCAAGTGCCATCAGTGGATCAGAGATTCATACACACACCTACCCACCAGTTTAATTTTTTTCTGTCTTTTCTTTGTACTTCTAGGCAAACTAGAGCAAGGACCATCCAAGCAGGACTCCTAACAGCTTATTACCCATGCTCTGGAGCCACCATCCTTCAGATTTCATTGGAAAAATTTTTCAGGCAGCTACACCTGTTTCCAGTCAGAGTAGCCAACATCTGCTGTGCAAACGATTCAGTGGCAGTTAACCTGGCTGTAAAACCTTCACAGCAATAACAATTATAGCATGGCCACGGGATCTCAGAACTCTTTACAGGCCATTGCACACTTGTCTGTTAGTGTTTGGTGATGTTGCACTAAAGCCCGGAGGAGGCAACCAAAAAGAAATATGTGTTTAATTAAAAACCACTGTGACCATTGGAGTAGGCAGAATGATGCTATCTGACCTAGAATTTGCCCAGCACTCAAACACCTACTATTCCAAATTAACAAAAAAGGCCAGAAGTTGTTCTACATTTTGGGGAAAAATGGCATGTCCAGTCCTTCAGCCCAGATAAAACCATGCCAAGGCCATGGTCCAGCACAATCTGTTGTGCCTCTCCCATTACACAGTAGCCAGGCACTGGTCCACATTACACACCCCCTGCCAGGAGTGGTGGCCCTGGCTCAGTGTGCTGCAAACCAGAGTCTGCTACACTGCATTTTTTCTCCTTCTTTCCAGTAGTTGCTCTTTCATTATTCACTGGAGCAGGGTCTGGATGCTGTGAGAACAAAATTTGTGTCATCATCCTTCAGAGTCCTTCCCAGAGCAGTAAATAGTTGATATTGAAAATAATCCATCCAGGCTTCAGCTCAGCATCAGAGGAGGAGAATACAGAGGCTGCATAGGGCCTCCACTGCCACCTCCTACTCATGCTGCTTTTAATGAGGTTTAGCCATGCTTGTCAAGGCTCTGTCTCAGCAAGGAGCAGCAGTGTGGGAACACCTGGCTTGGGAGGGATGCCAGAACTTTGCCCTGATGCAGGACCCCATCCCTTAGTGGGGTTGACTTGATGCCAACTGCTATGGCATTGCCTCTGTAGGCTAAATAGGCACAGAGCACGGGCTGGGTGCCCACCTGCACTCACGGGCAGCAACTCCCAGCAGGAGACCTTCCTCAGCAACTCTGTCAAACACTCTGGGCTGAAGGTTTTCATGTGGTCTGTTTGCCTCTGACATATCCATGGTTTTAGAAAATTTAACCTATAATTGTTCTACTCTTTGTGGCTAAGATTTGGGACACTTCTGTAGTTTTGAGTATTCTTGTCTCTGGTTTGTTGAGAAAACAAAGTGCTGCCCAATTCTGGAGGTCTGGCAGGAGGCGCCCACTTTGAGTTGGTGGTTTTCTGCTTTCTCCAAATTGGCTGAGTTACAGGTGTCTGAAAAGCCGGTAGCACTTGCTCAGGATGATGGTGCTTGGGTATGCTCACTGATGTGACTGATATTAATAGAAGTTGTGTCCTAGATATATTAAATATGCCATACCCTGAAGGATTAGCATATTGATGACTCAGAAGACACTCCAAAATTGCTTGCCATATTTCATCTTCATTTTGTGTGGATTAATGTCTTACAGCTAACATGAAGCTAGTAGTATTTCCTTTTTCCACAAAGAAATTAAAGAATAGCAGAGCAGAATTTAGGGAGAGCATAAAACAATAAAGTGAAGCGAAAACTTAAAGTGAAGCTGTGTCCTCAGAGCAGTATTTAGATGCTTTCACTGAACAAAACCTGAAGTTGCATGCTGAAGAATGAGGAGAATACAAAACATATGAAATTATTTCATATGACATGAACATCTGTTCTCTGGTCTGAGCAAACCAGAGCAAATGCTGAGGGGCAAGGAGGCAAAAGGAGTAAAAAACGAATAATGTGCCCTGGAGGCCTCCTGTGGTGCGCTTATCTCCTGGGTACAGCAGGAAGCAAAGTAAAGCAGTCTTAGCCCTGATACCCCCTAATTTCACAGTGTCGGGCAGTACAACTGCCACATTCCCCTAACATTTTCCTTACTTATTCAGTGAATACACACAGTCAAACCTTTTTTGCATATGCCTCCTGAAAATATTTGTTTGCTTGACTGGAGATATATAAACCCCATTGTTCTTCCATTATTATATTCACCCTAAAAATCCACTCTAGATGTGTGCCTGCAACATAGGGTCTCCATTCTGGTTTTCCTCTCTCATAAGCTCAGACTAGGTCTCTCCCACAAAGTAGCCACCTTTGCACAACTTTAAGCTTGTTTTCATTATAAATTACTCCCAACCTTTTGGATTACTGTGGGATGGAGAAAAATTATCTTTCATTTTGCTTAGCCAGTTTAGGAAAAGAGAACTTCCTTGCATGACATGATAAAGCCATTTATTTGTGGTTTGCCTTCAGTATTCCCAGCTCTTCAAGCTCCCTCGGGCTTGTGTTAATCCTGTGAATCTCTGAGGTCCTATGCCTCTTTCAGAAACCTGGCCAGGCTCAGCCTTGGTGTCTCTTCAGCTTTCTGGTAGACTAGATGAATGTCAAATCCACCTAATCTATAACTCACTGTGGGCTTAATTTCTGTCTCCTCCACCCTGAGATGGCACGTTTCCCATAGTTGGCTTATCATCATGAACCCATGACTCTGGATTGCAAACCTTGCACCCACCTCCTCCAAAGACAGGCCAAGTTTTGAGTGAGTTCTTGTTAAACTCCCAAAAAGCCTGGGCTGATTTAGAGGTTTGTGTGAAAATCATGCAACTCCCTATGCTTTTTGGCACAAATGTAGGCAATATCAGACCCAGTGCTTCCAATTAGAAACAGCATTTAGCACATATGTAGCACCTGTAGTCTTCAAAGTGCTGCTCAAATGTTACCAGAGTCCTGGGAATGTAGTTTTAGAGAGGTGAGGGGTTTGTGTAGAGCTCTGGCTCTGAGTCTCTGTTCTGTTTGCAGGCTCAGGTGCATGGAGCAGACTTTTCCATATAACCATGATCTTTCTCTTCCCAGCTCATGCCTGGCTGCCTAAGCACAGCAGGTGTGGCACAGAGAGCAGCAGCCTTCAGGTAGCAGCCACATTTATCCATAGTGACTCTGGAAGATCTTTGCTTCTTTTTGTGGTAAAACCCCATGGAAAATTGCTAGTTTAAGACTTGACATCTGAAGGCTATACTAATAAGTTAGGTCTCATCCTAAAAGTATTCCTAAAACGTCTTTGTCCTCCACCACTCAGTGTCTCTAGTCTATGTTTTTAAATAATACCCTGAGGCCAGACCCTACACAAGCTCTTAACCAAAATCCCTGTTCTCCCAGGTAGCAGTTGTCCTGTGAAACCAGACCTGACTGCAGACACAAGGAAATGGGTGCCAGTCAATGTTGTGAGTAAATGAGATCAATGATGGTAGGTTTATTTTAGACATCGTAAGTTTCTTTTTTATTTATTTTTTCTTGTGTCTAGCTGCTTTCTGGGTTTTTTTTTGTTGCAAGATCCTGAGAGAGAGTTTTTTTTTTTTCATTCTGCATTTGTACAGCCTTTTGCAGAAGTTCTGAGTGCTGCCATCATACATATAAATTCTATAAATTCCTGTCTATATAAGAGGTTATGTTTCTTCCTGGTCTCACAATGAAGTGCATGGTTAACTTAGACATCTAATGCTTGGACCAGCTCCATAGTTGATGTAAACCAGCATAGCTGCTTTGTTCTTGTCCTGTGGTAGCTGGGTTACTATATTTAACCTGACAGTCAATGAAATATTACACGTGGCTAGAGATTTCTGTCTGAATTTTCTCACGTGCACCTGTCACTGTGAGATGCCACTCGGTGCCAAGCTGTGCTGGTTATGGCTTACCAACTGTCAGCCCTTCAGGGAAAAGCAGCTGCTCTGGGGACCTGATCTCAGCTATGTGCTTCACTGACCTTACAGGCTGTCCTGGAAACCAGCAGATATCTCTTTGAAGTAAATAGGTAGCACTGATGTCTGGCTCAAAGTATGTTTAGGGGAGGGATGCTTTGATCTTTTCTTTTTTAACTGTTTGGAGGAAAAACAAAACAAAACAAAACAACAACAAAACAAAAAAAAACCACAACCAAACAAACAAAAACAAAACAAAACCAAAACAAAAAAAAAAACACCCAAAACCCAGCTAGGACATATATAGGATAAATGGATGGTTGGAGACATGGGGTTAGAAGAAGGTACTCTATTCCTGGGTGCCTGTCCAGGCACTTCCCCTTTGATATGGGGAGAGGCATCTTGGTCCCCAAATGCAAGGATTTATTGTCTCAGTGTCAGATTGCTGGATGTCACTGAAGTGTCTCAGCGTGTAGTTTTGCTGTGCTAAGTGTAGCAGGAATTTCTATGGCCAAACCATGGATGCAGAAAGACGAAGTGCTCTTAGCACTGGTAGCTGGTTTCTCTTGTCTTTGAGGCTAACTCTGCTCACTTCTGCGTTGACTCTGCTCTGTGTTCAGGGCAGAGGGAACTCAGTCTTGTCATAGCTTTTAGACTGGACACACACAAACCTCAGGTAATGCTTTCCTGAGCACAGAAGCTCTCTCTATTCACTCAGAAATGTTAGTGTGCGTGCAAAGCTGGGGGTGCAGCATAGGGAAGAATGAGTTGCTGTGATGGTTTTTGATGAAGAAGTAGATATGCAGTTAAAGAAAAAAGGTCCCATTTTCTCCTGGCCAAGTCTCATTGGGGAAACTCCAACAAAATCAGTGTTGTTTGGCCTAGAAAGTGAGCATGCTGGCATAAGCATAAAACAAAGCATCCACATGCTCGCAGATGATTTATGAGAATTCCTAATGCCTTTGCTGCCCTCTCCTCCAGCTGCCTGAACTCCTTCCATGCCACCCTCCCATCTGAGAGCAGGAATTGGCCTCCTTTTTCCTAAACGTTAAGTTTAGGGAAGACATCTGACTGAAGAGGCCCTCTCTGCAGATGCTTATGGGGATAGGTTCAAAAATTGAAAGGTTGCTCTTAAAATAAACATGCTGACTTAAGATCCTTCCCCCCCAGAAAACCAAACACCTGCCTTGGGCTCCTTTGGCAGCCAGTGTTTCCCCTTGTGGGTTCAGCATCAATTAGGGAACACCTATCACCAGCAGATGAGCTGTGTGACTTGATATCTCCCCCACTGTAACATGGGCAATGTTGTTTGCCTTGGGTTCTCAACTTGCTTGTTCATCTCTTCCTGCCAATCTGATACTCACTTTTGCCTTGGAGCTGTAGTGTTCTTTTACATAGGTCCTTCTTCAGCCTCCATCTACATCTTCTGTTCTTAGGGCAAGGGACCTCTGGGGCCTCTGCAAAGCCATGTTTAATGCCCTGCAGAGATCTGCCACAATTTATGAGGAAGGAGGAGGGTCACTGACTTTTGGTGTCCCTGCCAACCTGACCATCATGAACTCAAAGTCAGCGTAGCCTCTCATCTCAGCTGGGGCACTGGGATCCTGGCAAGTCTGATGGACTCCTCGTTTCTGGGGTGTGATGGTCAAAACCAGATTTCTTCATTCCCATGTAACGTCTGGCTTGAGATGTGCCATGCTGAGGAGAGGAGCCAAAGGTGGTGGCAGGGGTTGGAGAAAAGAGAGAGGTTGAAGAAAAAGCTGTGGGCACAGCCTCTCTGTGTGCCACTGTTATGTAGGACTCTGACTGACAAGCTGCTTTCATGGCATGTCAAAGAAAATCCCTTGAAGCTTCACCTGGCAGCCAAGCTGTGGCCAATGCAGTACGAGCTGTTCTGGTCAGATGTTAGTGCAGAGGGAGAAAAGTTTCCCAGGGATGACTCACAAATTCCTGGTGATGAATGCACTGGATTTTGTCTGAGATGAGGTCAGCTTTCACAAAGCAGAAATGCTAGAGAAGCGGGTTAGCTGTTGACTTGGTCTTCATCCCGTGTGAGTACAAAGTGGCACCAGCAACAGCCCCAGTGCAGAGCTCAGCACTGGCACTCATCCCTCTCCAGGGGCTGAGCAAACTCAAGAAACTCTGCCAGCCTTTCTTTTGTCATCTCTTCCTACTGGACTGATATCTGCAAGCTTGTCTAGAAGCAGAATATCACCAGTTCCTTGGGATTTGATCAGGCTGCTAAACAGCAACGTAGCATGCTTATAGGCAGGGATGGCAGAGGAAAGCACTGCCTGCAGCATTTCCTTGTTTTTCTAACATCAGACTCTTTTATTTTGGCTTTCAACGTGGTTTTCCAGATTTAATTGTGTTCAGTAGTTAAAAAGCACATTCATTTCTTCATTACCACAGCATATTGAACGTCCTTGTTCTTAAGTTGTTTTGATTTCTAGGTATTTGAGCATTTAATAAGGTTTTGTGTTTGTTCAAGGAATTATTGCCCACCCGATTGAAAGATAATGGGACACTGTAGCCTTGCCAAGTGTTTTTATGCTTCAGTAAAATAACAAGCAATTTACACAAGGCAATAAAACAGTACCCTGAGTTCCCCATGAAGAAACACAAAGCAATGTTTGAAACCGTGTCTAGCTCAGAAAAGAAATCCACCCTTACTCAACGACCTCCATAAAATTAAGTACAAAATCCCCCATACGCTCTCCTTTCCCAAGAAGTTTGGAAAATTAGCACAAAATGTGCTTGAAAACACTGTAAAGTATCAGCATAATTTGTCCTAAGGTACGCTGCTGTCTGCAAAACAGCAGATTGACTACTCAGTAAGACTTCCAAAAGGCCATAGGCTTGATCACATACTCCACTGTCCCTCGCTTCTTTTGTCTTTGGGCTCTGTCCCATGTAGAGCCTTGCCTGGTTGTTGTGTGCAATGCCGAAGGACACTGTCTCAGTTTGAGCCTTGAGCTTCAAAAGCCTGCCTGGAGCCCCGTCTGAAAGACCTCCTGGCCATAAGGATGCTCTGCCCTGCTCCTTGAAAGACTGCCACAGAGAAGAGATTTCAAGTTCTCTCTTGACTAAAGTGGCAAGGGGCCTGAGCCCAAACTTACAAATCTCCTCCCATTCTCACATCCCACTTAGTCTTTGCAGAAAGGATTTCTGCTGGCTTCCAGTGGCAACAGCCACAATGAAGCCTGAGCTTTATATTTTGTCTATATGAAGTAATTTGCACCATAAGCGTTGCTGTTGGTAGTGCAGTGAGGACACCACCAATGAATAAAGGCTTAATTTTGCCCACATGCCAACTGAACTGAGACCCTGAAGCACAGGATGGCAAAAAGTATGGCAGAAAATCATAGGAACACTCTCCTTGATTACAGCTGTGCACCAGTGGAGAAACATTCTCCAGGGCTGTTGATGCAGCCCCTTCTAAAATCCATCAAACTCATCATTTCCCAACATGCCTAGTTTCAAAACCTTGTAGTTGTTCATAACAGCAACAACCCTGTGTTCCAAGGCACCCCCAGAGCAGCATCCAGCTGCAGCCAGGGATCTTCTGAGGTGCTGTTTAGGACTGCATCTCCACCCAACCAGCTGCTAATTCCTTGGAAATGCCCTACACCCTGCTTGAAAATGCTCTGCTGACCTTTGCTTCAGGGCACCACCAGCCTCTTCAGCAGCTGCTCAGAGTGACCCTCCTGGCTTAGAACAACGGGGACTGTTTAGAGAAATAAATACATGGTCTGGCCAGTAGCAAAGCCAGATTCACAGCAATCTTTCCTGACAAATGACAAGGTCAGAATCTTCTTAAACAGAAACACATCCTGGCACAAAGATTAAAACTTTCGCATATCTCTTTTTGTCATTAAAATTCAACTTCTTATGAGAAACCTCCCTCTGCCTTCCCGACGGGATCCAGCCTGTTTGAGCCATCCTCTTGTCAGAACATGATGGATTAACGCAGCAAAAGGTTGCTGAACCTTTTAGCCTTTCTTCTGAGCATATACTTCAAAAAGCAGCCTTGGCCTGGCATCCTAAGCAAATTTCACTCCTAGTCCTGAAGGCTTGGCCAGGGGGATGCTTTTGAGACCAGATCACTGTTCTCTGCAGAAATTACAGGGGTCAAAGAAGGAACCGCACTTTAATTTCTAACAGCTGAGATCCTCGCTTGCAAGGAGCAGATACAAAAGCAGCACTGTCTGTGGCTTACTTTTTTTGCTCTCCAAGCTGTACTACAGGAATGAGAAAATTAAGGAAAACAGAGTCTTCGCTACCGTATTCAGACAGCTTCTCTTCTTGGCTACCCTCCTACATCTTTTTTTGGACAAGTCCCAAAGGTAATGCAATCTAGGAGAGAGGGAGCAAATACACACAGGGTCTATTTTTAGTGATTACAGTAAGGCTGAGACCTGCTCTCCCTCAAGTCCATCCTCAGACACAAAAGGCCCTGGAGAAACTGCTGAAACTGTAGTGACCAGCCTGTGTCAGTGACTCTCTTTCTGCTGGGACACACGCCTTGGAGGCTGACCTAGCAAAGGGTGTCCCCATGTGAGACCTCGGGGAGGAGAGTCTGGAGACTCTCCCGAGTGATTTCAGGCCACTCACTTCCCTGTCTGGGTGTGCAGCACTTTGCATGCTGGGGATCTGCTCCCTCGGAGGCCTTCTCCCGCTCCACTTGGAGAAACAGCTGCTAATGACAGCAACATCAGCTCTCACAGAGCACTTACACCTCAGGGAGCACAGAGGCAATTTCCCTTCCCATTCTTCAGCAGTGTTTCTCTTCTGCAATTTCCCTAACTATAGGGAAGGTTTGAATGAGATGGGATATTCGCTCCTCTCTGTTATCACCATCTGGATTTGCTGCTCTTGCCGTACGTCCCCCACCTGATGTAGAGTCACCCTCAGCAGTGCCACCACCAGCTGGCGTGCAGCTGGAGTTCCTGGTGCTTGGCATCCCTTGGAAGGGAAGGAGAGGGTGGCACAGGGGAGCTCATGTCAGATACTCATCTCACGGGTTTCAGTGCTGATCCTGAGTGAAGTGGGGTCACTCAGTATCCTTACACCACTGCTCCACCATCTCCCATGGTTTCAATACCAGTTTTTTCTGTAATTTATACCACTGTGAAATCAGAGTAAAAATGCTGTTGCAGGGGAATTTGTCCAGCTTTACTTCAGCTTTAACAAAGCCTAAAAATTATCCACGGGGAAAGAGAAGGAAGGAGAAAAGGGAACGAAGGAACGTGTAACTGCTTGGATTGGCAGAACTGTTCCCAAAGGGAATGTTTTCCACTGGCCTGCAACAGCTTTGTAAATGATGGTGTTATTCAGCCACCCCTTCCAGTCTCCTTCCTCCACTCACCCCTCACAGCCCTTCTTCCAGCAGGAAGGGCCCAGTGTAGTACCTGCGCAGCATCCAGCTTTCCCCAGTTAGGGGTACAGCCAATTGTGAAATCTTGGCGTTTCCTCTCACTTGCTCCAGGGCCACAGAGTTAGCTTCAGTTCTCCACCTCCAGAATCACATCTGTGAGGAGAGACCAGGACTCCAATAGGTCTGTGTATTACACAAAATGTTAAGAATTCAAATTCTGCTTCCTTTCTCACGGGTAATTTCCCTTAAGATGGGATTTTGCTGAGATGTCCTGGGTTGGTTATTCCCTTCCCATATCTGGGTGGGAAGCAGTGTGCCAGCAACCTATCTGCCTAGCAGCTGTAGTGGAGTGAGTTTTAATGTGTGTAGCATTAACAGAGCATTTTAGGATTCTCTAGGATGAAAACTACTGTCATATAAACCTAGCACCTTGCAGTAAAAATGATTCTGCCAAATGCACTTTGGAGTATATTCACTTTTAACTGCCTCTGGACCTCTAGCTCTGCCGCAACACCACTTCACCCTCATGAAGATTTTTGACTTTTAACCAAGGCAGGTCTTTGAGGATATAAGGGAACAGGTACAGAGCTACACCAGCTTATACTTAACTGCAGACTATTTTTTCCCATTTCCCTTGTGTTGCAGATGATCAGCCTGTGGATGGTGATTTATGTCTCTTGGTCAGATTAGTCAGAACTGCATTAATGTACAAGAAAGATGGACTGTGAAAGGGGACCCACAGGGAACCTGATATCTGTGAAAGAAGTGAGCTGAATGTCTTTCAGAGTCCTGAAAAGCCTCCTGCTTTTTCATTGAATCCTAAAAATTAGAATTGGGAAAGCCTGGCATCACGAGAACCCCCTGCTCTGTCGTGTGCTGGTGTTTTCTGTGGTCCTGCTGTGGATGGCACCACTCCCAGTTGTCACTGCTGGCACTCAGCCATGCCTCCTCCACAGGAGCTCCTCTCTGCAGCACCTGTCCTACCATTCCCAAATTCCTTTCTCATTTCTTCAGTGGACTTTGTCTGCCTCTTGGGCTTCCACTGCAGCTCTCTCCCCTCCTCTGATTTCATGGGCAGGATGCTGGGTTTCCCCCTGTGACATCTCTCCTTCCTCTCTCATCAGGTTGCCCTCCTAGTGGGCCTCATCCCCCTGCCTGATGTTTCCTCTTTCTTCCCACAATAAGTCCAGGCCTGACTCACATGAAGAGCTCTGTAGGGGAAGGAAATATTTACTCTTGGAGAACCAGTCTCTCACTGCTGGGCAGTGTGGGGAGAAAGGGATGTGGATAAAGTGTTGCTGTTTACAAGTTATGCTTTGGATGGGATGCAGCATCTATCTGAGCTGGCTCAACAGAGCCATGGCTCTGTTCTATCTGTTCATGTTCTATCTGTTCTGGCTCATAATCTTACCTGCAAATGTTTTCTGAGTGCTGAATGATATTGGAGACCAGACAAGAACTGATAAAGGGAATGACAAAAATAAGAAATGCATCAAGGTGCTCAGATGATGAGCTAGTGTGTAGAAAAAAATAAAATTGAGGTCATGCAGAGGAAAATATGGCCACGCTGCTTTTGGACATAGTTATGGTGATTTTAATGGGGGTCCAAAGAGTAACAAATACAAACTGCTCCAGACAGCTTTTGAGGGAACCTTGAGCATTTTCCCTGTTGTCTCACTTTGATACCTACATCTCGCTTTCACAAACGAATGTTTTTGTCATTTTCCTGTGTAGCTCAACAGCACCTCAGTGCTTGCACGTTCAGCATGAACAGCCCCGTTGCAGGCAGCAGAGCTGCCAGTACAAGGAAACCTGGGGATCAAATCCACCAGGTGTTTTCCCCCAACATTTTCATGGTTGTGGTTTTCATGGGGAGCTCTTCCCTGGAGAGGTGGGGAGTCCTCATACAGCTGGTGTGGATGTTTGTGAGCCCGGGCCACTCCATCCACACACTCTCATCTCCACCAACAACCCCATTTTGGGCAGAAGAGGTTTGCTCTGCGTGGCATGTCTCCTCCATCTCCTGTCTGTCTTCTCCCTTCACACAGCACCACGGGGTAGCACCACCTACCATCTTGTCAGAGAGGTGTCACCTGTGGCTCTGCCTCCTAGATGAACTCCATGTCCTTCAAACCTTACTCAAACAGGCTACTTCAGCCATCCTGTCCCATCCTCATCCGTTCACCATGTGTGGGACCTCCTAGGGCTGTAGCCAGACTCCGGCTGTGCGTGCACACGCTCTACACTTGACCCATCATTTTGGCAATGTCACCGACTTCGGTCCAATTACAGCAGTCATGAATTGGATGCTGTTCACCCTCTGAAACTGAAACTGCCACAGTTTACAGCTGAACTTCAGACTGTTACACAATGAAACCATTCACACGTCTCATTAACTCTGGACTATGCATTGAAAATAACTGGGTCATATGATTAAATTTTCTCAGTTTATATCATTTATAGGTACCTTCCTGTTCATAACAGCAACTGTCTCTAAATACATAAAACTTCTTGAGCTGTCAGTGTAGGAAAATTGCTATGTAAGGCACAATATAATAATTCCTTGGTGTTATTGTTGTCATCCTAAATAATATAGGCCGTGGAACTATTTTAAATCCAAGCTCAGATACAGGCATGAGGCCAAGCCCTCCAAGACACCAGTGTCCTTGTGGTTGTGTGTTTTGTATTTTTTCAACTTTATTTTTATTGTTTTTTAATTTATAATGGCAGTAGAGTCCAAGTTTCTGAGTAAGTGAAGTGTACAGGCACTTGGAGTTTAATAAGGTTATACTGTTTCCTACTAATGGAAAGACACAAGGATCTTCTGCTTATGTGATTTATACAATTGCATTTCTCTGCTGAGTGCCAACAGCAAGCCTTGCTTTGTACTTATGTTAAAGTTTTTATAACAGATCCAGCATGGAGGTTCCTGTGTATCACAATATGCTTGCAAACTAAAGCATGTGTCCAAAGCCTTGGGAAGCACAATGAAGGGATCGTTGCAGACATGGCTTTGGGCAGTTAGCTTTTGTTTGTGCTGCAGTAGAGAAGTGATGGGAAATTCTAGAGCACAAAATCCTGTCCAAAACAGGCAGAGATATAATAAGTCCCATGAAATGAAACAGAGACAGGCAAGACCAGCACAAAGAAAAGCATGAGCTGTTGAGGTTGGTATTAATAATGGAGTGTAGCAGAGAGAGATGTGGACAAGCTTGGGCCAAGGCAACTGCACTGGGTGCTGCAAAGGAGGGTATGAGATGACCTTGACAATGTATATGAGGAAGGATGCACAAGTGGGTTAGCACAGCACTGAGAACACTGTAACAAAGCTTGGTGGGCAATCATTTTGTCCATCTGCAGATGTCAATATGAAGTAATAAAAAAAAAATGAAGCTGTCCTCAGCATGATATGAGATGGACATGCTTTGGAGAAATGTCAGGACAGAGGCCTGCTAAGTCAAAGGACATCTTGGGCGCTTGTGATTGCAGTTTACGGAAGAAGAACATACAGCATTAGATCACGGGTCTGGGAGAAAACAACAGAGTCAGCTCAGGTCCTGAGCCTACTGGAAGGGAGTATAAGTGAAAAGGTTGAGGGAGAAAAGTTAAAGACCTCCTGCTCACGTGTGCTGGCCTCCAGTCTTCAGCGACCCATCTGGAGCAACGCACCAGAGATGGGCTCAAACATACAGTGGAACATCTGTGGGGAAGAGGACTTGTAAGTCAGCAGTGAAGACCAATAGGTACAACCTGGAGCAGATGTGATGGCATCCCAGCACGTACCTTGCAGTCTCTCCATCCATATCCTGCTCTGTTGCCATGTGCTACATCTTGCTGTAACAAATAGAAAAATTTACAGACAAAATTCCTCCTTGTTCACTCATCCTTTCACCCCTCCCAAACATAGACTAATTTTATGTGGCTCCAATGATGGATTTTTCCTAGAAAGAGAGTCCCGAAGTGTGGTGCATGATTATTACTCCAGCACGTCTATTTATTTGGTATTAATTTCCTGACATCTACTGACACTCACAATCAGTCCCACACCTTCTTGAATAAATAAGCTGTTGGATAGATGGAGGCATTCTACTGAATTCAGGTCTGGAATCAGGTCTAAATCATGAAGCACTTCAGTAATGGTTTTGATATATTCAATAAACTCGTACTTTTGTTCATGAGGCAAGGACCAAAGCCCTTCAGTGAGGGTCTGTTCTACTTTTTCATCTGATTCAAAGCTCTTTCTCTCACTAAGGTACATGGCTGCAGAGGTCACCTATGTTTGATTTGGGAATTATAAAGTTTGTCCATGAATTAAGTACGAAGGCAAGTCTACAAATGGAACAGAGAGGGCTTGAAACTCAGGTCTGCTGGTGAAGTACATGTTGAAAAGCCATTTTGAAAGGCATTCTAAAATTTGCTCTTATCTTCTTGCCAAATCATCAGTGGTTTGACCCACATATCAGAATTTTCCTCAAGGAAAAAAAAAAAACAACTTCAGATGAATCTATTTACGCAGGAAAAGATCTTTCAAAACAACTGCACAGGGGCCAGGATCAACATCTGAACACGGGCTGAGTTGTTACATTTTTAGAATTATTCCTTTCATTAGAGGCATGAGGGCTATCTCAGGCATCTTGGGGCCCGATTCAGAGTTGTAACATCCTAAACTAGTAATTGCTTTGCTGGGTGAAATCCCGCCTTTATATGTGCCAGGCTTTTAAACCCAGCTTCTTTCGGCTCTAAGGCAGCAAACCCAGCTCCCCTGCGATGCTGCTGGCTGTAGCAGCTGCATTGCTGAACTGTTACCGTTCAGATTTTCTGCAAGAACAAGACCCCCAGTTAAGGGACCTGCAAACTTCTTTCCATCTTATTGTTGCCTTTTCATTTAAGCAGTGAGCAGGGATATAAAAATAAGGGTGGCTGCTCAAGCAACCGCACCGAATGCCCTAGAGATACCATGGATTCAGTGCCTTGTATGTGCCAACTATTCTTGATCTCTTTGCTACTATTAGGAAGCAACGAAGCATCAAGGTGAAATGCTGGGGTCTGAACCCCGAGCCCTGAATTAAGGTTGACATATGGGTGATTCCCACAGCCCTTCATAAAGAGGTGGTGAGTTTGCCTTATAGCTTCCCCCCAGGGTGCGGCCGGCCCTGCAGGGAGAGCCAGAAGGGAAATGAGCCCCAGGGGTCCTGCATTGAGTTGACAAAGGTCAGGTGTCTGCTTGGGGATAAAAGCTGGGACCACTTGCAGGGAGCCAGGAGTGTCTGTCTGTGGAGGGCACTCCACAGAGCTTCCTGGTTCAGGGCAGACCTCCTGACTCTCCCTGGAGCTGGGCCCCAGCCTGCTTAAGACCTTTGCAGACACGGGCTGATTGGGTGGGAGTCATTATGTGGGCACCTTTCTCTTATGTGTTCAGCTTGCTGGTCTGGCTGTTTCCCATGCCAACTGTGGGCAACCTCGGGTCTCTGTACCACCTGTTGTGGGCCGAGTTACGTCCTTTGTGAGATCGTTGGGGGTGGTGTCAATTATGTACCAGCTGATTGATCTGTTTGTACCCCCAGCGATCATTCATGGAATGTCCTTCTTGTATACAATACAGTCTGTGTATTGGTTCATCTTCCTGCTGGTGATGGTATCATTTTTGTTGGGCCTGGTCATTGGCAAAACACAAGGTGAGGGAAAGCACTGACTTTTGTGAACAAAGCAAGCATGGCCCTAGGCAGGAGGACTGCAAAGCAGGGCTAATGGTAGTCTGGTCCTTAGAGTGAGTGGGTGCCTACAGAGAAAACACTGGAGGACGTGCAGCAGAACTGGGCTGCCGGGTGTCAGAACTAAGAACCTTTTCTTGACCGTTTCAGAAGGGACCTTAAAAATCATCTTGATCAGAAAACTCAGCAGACTGAAATAAAACATTTTGTTTGACTTCATTCTTTCTGCAGTCATTCATGTACTTTCTGCATTCCTTCCCATGCAGGGCCTCAGTATTATCATTGCACACACAGAGATGTTGCTGACCTGGAAACAATATGGAATTATATACAGCGCTTCTGCAAATCTGAGGGGCATGCTTCAGAAAGTGCACATGAGGAGCTGGGTGCTTTATCTCCGTGATTTGGGGCAGAGCTGACTTCCACTCTAAACTTGTGCCGTCACCAGTGGTACCCCTGTGACCCCTGAGAAGGCTGAAGTAGCCTTCTCATAATGTCACCTCCATTCCCCAGATGTGCTGATAACCTTTCCCTTGCAAAAAGCTTTATCAGGACCTGAGAACTCATATTGCGGGGGTATGTGGTTACAGCACGTACCTCTCCCACTGGAGATCTCCATTCAGGGTGTTTGGTTACTGTGTCGTCAGTATCCTCCTCGGCATGCCAGCCTGGCAGGGCAGAAAGATGGAGGGACACTGAAACCTTTAAAACATTTTGTGCCCATCTGCAAGAAAGCAACAAGGAAGATTGTTTAGAACAACAGGGAAGACTGTCAAGAAATCTTTGCCAGATGGGAAAGCTCTTCATCAAGAACCCTAGTAAATCTCTCCCCATGTGGAAAAAAACTTCCTGTATGTTATACTGTTGTAAACCAGATCTGTTGTAAACTCAATCTGATCACTTGCCCAAAGAGAGGGTGTTGAGCCCTGTTTCTGATCCTGGACTCAGCAGTCTAAATAAGATACAATTTCATCAAAGCCACTAGAGCAGCAGAGGGGAAAGCCCAGCATGGCTGTGAGGAACATCTGGCTTGATGTAATAACAAAATCTGAACCAAATGGGTTTCAACTATCTCCCATTTGCAGCTATTTTCATCTATGAAAAGATAGCCAGCACCCATAGAGATATCCCTGAGATGTCTGACATAGCGAAGGCCACAATCCCTCTTGAGAGACTCTACTGAGCACAGTGCTGTACACACAGACTTTGGAATACTCGAGCCCAGAACAGCTTACAGTGAGAGTGTCTAATGGGATCCAAGATTTGCCCATTCTTTCTCACCCAGGAACAGCTGATTTCAGGCAGTTTAACCGTATTAATATGAAAAACTTCTTGCAGACAGGTGTTCAACACTGAGATTGTTTAAAATACCAACTACGATTTTTTTTTTTTTTTTTTATGTGTCACTAGGCTGCATTGCCAAGCGTCTCGTCACACGAATGCCTTAAAATTCATGCAAAAAGTGAGTAACATTTTTGGCAGGGCAGGGCTTTGCAGCATTGGAAGAGAGAAACCTTGGAGGAAGCGAGACAAACACACAGC
>NW_008618982.1:0-316 GCF_000691845.1 Merops nubicus | reverse complement strand
GGGGGCTAAAAGGCCTCCCCCAGCCACTCGCTGTGCCCGTCCCAAATGATTTATTTGCAGAATTCCCAGCGGCGGGAGGCTGCTGGGGCAAGAGGGGCTGGGGGTGGAGATCCCAGCGAAAAGCGGTGCCGAGCAACAGCCTCGCAGAGGGAAAGCACCCCGCGAATAAGGACGAGGACGTGGGGGAGCAGGAGGAGGAGGTGTGGGGCACGGAAGGGAGAAGAGGGAGGAAGGGCTGCTGCTGCCGTTTAAACCACCGCGGGGCGATTTAAAGTTCACGTCGTCACGTAAAAATCCCTTCAGCCACGGGGCGAGC
>NW_008618981.1:0-562 GCF_000691845.1 Merops nubicus | reverse complement strand
GGTGTGTCTGGGCTGTTGATACCAACATAAATGAAGAGGTGTGTGTGCAACAAGAAAGAAATTCCAAGTATCTTCTTAATACCAGTAACTGTCAGCTAAAAGCTTCTAAGTAGGATATTTGGGGGTTTTATTGTTGTGGGGTTTTGTTGTTTTGGATTTTTTGTTGTGTTGGATTTTTAAGAGTCAGGGGGTTGTAATTTTGAGCCAACAACTGTGAAAAACACTGCCCCTGGGGTACCTATATCTCCACAGAGCAGGATGTGGTAGGTGAAGGGGCTGATCATGGAGAAGAAAAGTGGTATCTCTTTTTCTCCATGGTAGGTGAATGGGCTGATCATGGAGAAGTGGTATATATCTTTCTCCATGGAGACATCCATCAGTATTTTTATTTTTGAGCCCTGGGTGCACACTGCAGAACTGTGGTGATGGGTTAGGACAGCAAGATGCAGGTGTTATAACATCTATAGTCCTGCCTTGATAATACAGGGGATTGCATAGAGCTCAGCTACACCGGTGCAGTTTGCTCATCTTATTGTATAGAACCATAGAATGTCTGGGCTGG
>NW_008618980.1:4369-4767 GCF_000691845.1 Merops nubicus | reverse complement strand
ATTACAAAGAGTTTGGTCCCAATTCCCTGGAAATCCCAGCCTGCGGATTTTATTTTCACCCCTCCTTCCTCTTCTCTTGCCCGCGAGCATTTGCCAAGTGCTCGGCCACATCCCCGGCTGCCCCGACAACCCTGCACCGCTTCCCAGAGGCAGGAATTCTCCCAGGAAATCCCCCTGAGCTCCCCGTTCCTCCTCCTCCTCCTCCAAGCCAGCACAAAGCTGCCATGAGAAACCCGCTCTCCGTTTAAATTTAGATGCCTGCATTATCTTGAATTTGGATTTATTAATTATTTGCATCTGGTTCGGATCAAAAAAAAAAAGAAGTTGAGCAATGCAGATGTCCTGGTTTCGGCTTGGGCTGGGAGCAGAAACTCCAAATTGGTCGGCGTTTCTATTGT
>NW_008618980.1:595-4324 GCF_000691845.1 Merops nubicus | reverse complement strand
CGGATGGTCCCCAGCCCCTCCGCGGGGGTCTGACACGAGTTCAGCATCCACCCCGCTCGCAGGAGCCCCTGCGGCTCATTTCCCAGCCGAGGAGATTAGTCTAATTAGCAGAGCAAATCTGGGTGAGGCAAGCTCCTGTAATTAGTAAGCAGTTGGATGTTTCCACGAGCTTTCTTGGCCTGAGGGGTAAGAAGAGGTTTAGAGGATGGCCCCGTTTGGGGAGCAGGGAGGGCTTTGGAGAAGTCAAGGTGAGTGGAGCTGGAGCTGCTGGTGGCACTGGGGGCTCTCCTCGCTCCCGGGTGTTGCTCAGTTCCATCTAACCACTGAGCTCTGCTCACCTCGGGGTCAAGCACAGGGTGAGAGGCAAAGGGACAGACCCCTCTGTGTCCCCAGGACTCTCAGGAAGCTGGGGACACTTTTGAGCAGGGTCTGTTGGGACAGGACAAGGGGGGATGGTTTGAAACTCAAAGAGGGAGATTTAGACTAGAGAGAAGGAAGAGGTTGCTGCTGCTGAGGGTGGTGGGCCCCTGGCCCAGGCTGCCCAGAGAGGTGGTTGCTGCCCCATCCCTGGAACCATCCCAGGGGAGGTTGGCCGGGGCTCTGAGCACCCTGCTCTAGCTGGGGGTGTCCCTGCTCCCTGCAGGGGGTTGGATGAGATGACCATTAAAGGTCCCTTCCCACCCAAACCAGTCTGGGATTCTTCTCCACAGCTTGGCCAGGAGTTGGAGGTGCTGTCTCCATCAGCAAGTGCTTGGTGGATGTCTTTGTGTGGTAACATCTCATCCATCTCAGCCTTCACTTGGGGAAACTGAGGCCCCCGTTGCTGTGGGGAGAGGGACACGGGGTGTTTCAGGCTGATGAGCCACCAGCTTTGGGTGACAGGCAGAGGGGGAGTGACCCCCGGGGTCTTAGTGCTGCAGCCAAGGTGAAGATCCATCACAAGCCCTGTTAGAACCAGGAGGGGGTGCCCGTTGGGAAGGGGAATAATCCCCCCCACCCCGTGATCATGAGTGTTACTGGGGTTACGTGGAAGCTTCTGTGAGGGGTCTTAATTAATGCTGATTGATTAGCGGGTGCCCCCAGGCAGGGCTGAAGCTGGGGAGACAGTTTTGTCCCCACACTGGGAAGGTTTGTGCTGGGTCACAGCAGGGAGCTCTTACCCCTCAGGATGAGCCTGGGGGAGGCTGTGCAGCTTCACACTGGGAGCTGCTGGTCGGTACTGGGACGGTGACAGAGCTTTCTCCTGCTGGGAAAGACACAGAGAGAGATTCCTGGTAGCTTTTTATCTTATTTCTTCTCTTTGGACACCTTTAACGTGTATCCAAGGAGGGGAAATTTGAAGGGAACTGAGAAAAACAGGAAAGGAGGGGACACCAGGCAGGTGGGGTCGTGGGGTCTCAGACCACCCCGAGCATCCAAGAGGATGGATGCACCAGGCACTGGGACCAACGCTGCTGCTCACAGTCCCTGCCCCGTGCTGGGGGCTGGGCTGGGCAAGGGAATTATTTCTGAGTTATTTTTAAGCGTGGCAGCTCGGTGCAGGCTCGTTACCCATCTCACTCCCTTCCCCCGTGGGTTGGGGGAGCCAGGGAAGGCTCTGGCAGCACAGCCGCTGGTCGCTCAGCCTGGTGGCCCCCCCCCACCCATAAGGTCTCTGTTCCCCTGGATCCCCCTTCCCTGTGGACAGGAGGGTTTGGGGGGGGCTTGGCCACCACAGATTTGGGCATCACAGGCTCACGCCAGGGCTTGGGGGAGGTGCAGGGGGCTGGGCTGTGCCTCGGGGCTTTGGGTCTGGCCCATCACCTCAGCCTTCAAACTCACTGTGGGCATTGGTGCCTCGTCTGGCAACCAACTTCAGCATGGGTTTGTTCAGGAGAGAGCTTTAGAGTCATGGAAACGCAGGGTGATGGAATTGTTCTGGCTCAAGAGACCTTTCAGATCCTGGAGTCCAACCCTCCCCCATCCCTGCCAGGTCCCCACTGCCCCGTGTCCCTCACACCACATCTCCACAGCTTGGAAACTCCTCCAGGGGTGGGGACTCCACCACTGCCCTGGGCAGCCTGGCACAGCCCTGGGCAACCCTCCAGGGCAAGAAATTGTTCCTCAGCTCCAACCTCAACCTCCCCTGGGGCAACTTGAGGCTGTTGCCTCTTGTCCTGTCCCGTGGGAGCAGAGCCCGACCCCCCCCTGGCTCCAGGCTCCTGTCAGGAGCTGTGCAGAGCCAGAAGGTCTCCCCTGAGCCTCCTTTGCTCCAGGCTCAGCACCCCCAGCTCCCTCAGCTGCTCCTCCCCACACTTGGGCTCTAGACCCTTCCCCAGCAGCTTCGTTGCCCTTCTCTGGCCACACTCCAGACCCCCAAGGTCCTTCTGGGAGTGAGGGGCCCAAAACTGACCCAGGATTCGAGGTGCAGGAATTTTAGTCACAGTGTTTTAGGGACAGAGAGGAGCAAAGGAGGTGCTGCCTCTGCTTGCCAGGCATTTCCTGAGTGCTCCCAGTGCCAGCCCCCAGGCCTGATGCTCTGCAGAAGACCCACAAGAGGAGGTTCCAGCACAGCCCCTCATCCCTCAGCCAGGGGCAGAGCATCCTCGGGACCCAAGGCATGTGGAGAACCCCCTGCAAGAGGGACCCTTCCCAAATTCTGCTTCCCCCCCAGCCAGCTCTGCCATTGTGGGATGCTTGGGGATTTAGTGTAAAGTTTTAGGAGTGTGTCTGCAAAGGTGGCAGGAGAGGAGTGGAGTGGGGAGGGTGGAGCCAGCAACGTGCCTTCATGATGGGGGGATTAAGGAAATATTTGTGTTTATTTTAATGCCAGGCTTATTGCAAGGATTGGCAGCTTAGCTCTGACCCTGGTGGCAGAGCAGCCCCTCATCCCACCCTGTACCACCCCCCCAGTCACGTTTCTGGGACTCCCACTGGGTCCCCTCCCCACTGGGAATCCAAACCCCAAACCTGGAGGTGTGGGGTGAACCACGGGCTGGAGGGAGGTGGTCGAGAGCCCCAGGCCAGGAACTTTGGGCCACCTCCTGTCCCAGACAAAGCACCAAACTGTCCCCCTGCCCAGCAGCACCCCCAGGCCCCCCAGCCCCGCTGGGTCCAGCACCACTGCTCCAGGGTGGAATGAATCCCTGGGTGTGAGTGTTGGTGGCTGGGAGTGGCAGAACTGGATGGCAACACTGGGGCTGGGGGGGGATTTAATTTTTTAATTTTTTTTTTTAAGAGCTTATATAACCTTGGGGATTCTATTAATAAAAAGAGTGGTTTTGAACTCTGGGAACAACCAACCCTGGCAATGAGCAAATTAAATGCTCCACCTTCAGAAAGCAGGCAGGGAGGTGCGTGGGGCAGGAAGGGTGGTGAGGGGGCAGAGGGGATTCCCTGCCCCGGGGTGGATTCCTGGCATCCTCCTATCCCAGGATCTCCATCCCTGTGCCTGGGAAAAGGGAGAGGAGGCAGCAGTGAGGTCTGGACCCCGTGGCTGTGGGGTGGGTGGGCACCCTCTGGTCCTGCTGCACCCATTTTTGAGCGCCTCTGCTCCCCCAGTTTAACCCCACACCGAATCCAGTACAGAAGTGTAGGACCAGCAGCACTGCACGGCCTGGGGGACATCACCTGCACCCAACCCAAACCCCTGGGTGGCATCCAGGGGGATGCTTGGGGCCCCCACGGGTGCTGCCTTTGGGCTCTGCTGTTGCTCAGGGGGGGTTAAAGGACCTCATGGCAGAATTGGGG
>NW_008618980.1:0-582 GCF_000691845.1 Merops nubicus | reverse complement strand
TCTTGTGGCTGAAGCCAGGAGGTGGCTGGGGGGTGTGGGTGTGTTCAGTGCAATGACTCTGGGGGGGTTCGAGTTCCACCCCTCTGAGTTGGTATCAAAAAGCCTTTGCTCTTACTTTTTCTAATCCCTAAGTAGCCAGCAAGGTATTGAAGAGGTTTGGTATAAAATTAAGCAAGGTTGTATGGAAGATGGTCATTAGAGGAAGCTGGGGCATCACCTAAATCAGGGAAGAGAAACCCATAGTCTTTGTGTTTGAGTGCCTGGTTGTTTCCCTTTAATACCAAACTATTTGAAGGCTCTTTTCCCCCTGGGGGCTGAGGCTGTGCTGGGTTTGTGGGGATCCCCAGGGCAGTGCTGGGTCACCAGCCCATTCCCCAGGAGGGGTTAATGCCCCACTCAGCCATGGGCTGGGGGCAGGGGAGGCTTTTGTTTAGGACTTGACTTGATATTTTTTTCCCCCCTGTAAATCTCCCTTATTCAAATTGTCACAGCTTGGCAGCCCTGTGCCAGGAACACGCTGTCATCCTGAAACTCATATCTTTAATTCCTTCCCTCGGATGCTAATAACACCTTAAGATGATT
>NW_008618979.1:32036-44614 GCF_000691845.1 Merops nubicus | reverse complement strand
AGGTGGGTTCAGGGGCCCTGGCAGCAGGGCCTTTTCTGTTGGCAGTTTCCAGCCTTTGTTTCCTCCCGCGCACTCACCACCCTCCCTCCTCTCCCAGCACCCGCTGCCCACCCTGCCGCTGGGCCGCTCCTCCGAGGTGCGCCAGGGAGAGTTCATGGTGGCCATGGGCAGCCCCTTCGCCCTGCAGAACACCATCACCTCGGGCATCGTCAGCTCCGCCCAGCGCGGCAGCCAGGAGCTGGGCCTGGACGCCTCCGACATGGAGTACATCCAGACCGACGCCGCCATCGACGTGAGCGGGCTGGGCAGGGGCCCTGGGTGCCCTGAGCTCAGAGCACAGGCACGGGGCACCGGGAGGCAAAGTGGCTCTGGGGCCGTGGGTGCTGCGAGGCCCAATGATGGACATGGAGCACTGGGAGGCGAAGGGGCTCTGGGGATGTGGGTGCTGTGAGCTCAGAGCATGGGCACGGAGCACTGGGAGGCGAAGGGGCTCTGGGGCTATGTGTAATCTCTTTTTTTTCCTTCTTTTTTTTTTTTTTTCTCCACTGCAAACAAAACACTTCAGCCTCGAATTCATTTTTGGCTGCTGTAAAGATGCTTTCTATTCTCCATGCCAAGACCGACATGTGAAAAGAGAACTTTCCAATAATGTTTTTTCCACAAAGAGAAGCTTGTACTTCCCATGTTGGTTAGCACTTTATTTTTCAAATCCTTTGGGAGGTCTTGGCATTTCCTCGTCCTCTGTATTAAAAATATTTAGAACCACCTATAAACTTTTTTTTAAAAGAAAAGTAATCCTCCTAATATCCAAGACTCAAAATCCTTTAACAAACACTAGATGTTGCTTAGCAGCCTTAATAGGCTTTTACAACGAAGCTGCCAAAAAATAAAAGTCACATTTGTGTGAGACTTCTGAAACACGAGGACAATAATAAAGTATAAAATTCCTTTTTTTTTCAGAAATCTAAAAAGCTTTAAGAATCTGAAAGTGGATTTACTATTCTTCCTTTCAAATTCTCCAAGTATTTTGCCAACTTTTAACATTTAGCTTGCCAAGTCTGAATTTGGCTTGTTCTGAACCAAAGTATTTTTGCCTCTTGTGAGATCACAGAAACCGATTCAGTTAAGTGGAATAGTTGTCATATTCTCTTTTCTGTCTAAAACCCTAATTCCAATTTCTTACATGAACGTTCATTTTATTTTAGGAAAAATTTATCATCTAAGATGATGAAAGCTACAATTTTCTCAGCAAGCTGTCAAACAGCAGTTCTATTATCCTGTCGTTGACATAGGAATAAAATGTCTGTTAGAACTAATAATAAATTTGCCTTCATTTTAATGAGACTATTGATTTCTTGCTATCCCAAGGAAGACTGCAGAATGCTATAGGAAATGCAAACTGGGATGGTAGTGAATGTCATTTTGACCCATCTTCTGTTACATGGGAAATCTATCACCATCTGAACATGTTTATTGATGTATGTAAAGTAGAGGAAATAAAGATCTGCCTGAACTGGTGTTTATTTAACTGTTATGATTTGAGTGTGACAATGTGTGAATCTGAGCATGCTAACTCCCGTGGACTGGTGGGTGAATAAGCAATTAATGGGATAGGGGATTTGCTGTAAGTGTATCACTGCTGTTTACTTTTGTGTGTGCGTTGGGTTTTTTTTCTTCTTGCTGAGAATATTCCTAAAAGACAGGTTTTCTTTTTTATGTGCCCCATAATGTTTGAGGAAGGTAGCCACATGAGCATGCTCAGTGTAAATACATATTTCTATTTCAGATTCTCTTTTGGGTTTGGGAATGAGGTTAGTCAAAGGGAGGGGGAGGAGAGGGAGAGCATGCAGTCATCTGGAGAAAAGATTAAATGCTCTTTGATCACAAGCAGCAGGACTGATCTTCCCTTACTGTGTCCTGCAGCTCTGACTTTAAAGTCCTAGAGCTGAGAAACATACAGCTTCTTCCTTTTTTTTCTCTAGTAGCAGCTTATGCTACCTGAATCATGGTGAATTGGATTTACAGGAACATTTGAAGCAGAACTGCCTTGCCAAGGGTGAGGGGTGCTATCTCAGAGCAGGTCCATTGCCTCCACAGCTGTGTGGATGTGTCTGGTCTTTACAGAGCCACAGCCAGAAATCAGGTCTGTAAAACAGTGATCCTATGATATCCCACCTCATGATGGGGTTTGTGTTTATAAAGCTGTAAAAAATCGGAAATGGCTGAACTGTCTTGCATAGAACACATTCACTAACTGGTGGCTTTTTGCATATTGTGACCCTGGGATCATGCAGACCCTTGGCATTTGGGGAATGCCAGCAGATGCCTTTACTCCCTACGTAGTATGTGGACAAAGCTGAGTACCACAGAACAGACTGGAGCCATCCTGGCCAGGCTATGGGAAATGCTAAAGGCAAGGAAACATCCTGACCTGTGTCCCTGGGACAGCTGACTAAACAGTGCCTCCACTTGTAAATCATGGCCTACAGAAAGGAGTCAAAGCTTTCCTTCCAGAAATGGAACAGGATATGCTTTGACACTGGTGATTGCACTATTTTTTCCTCCAGTGGCTGGAGCAGTGAGAAGAAGCTGTATCTCTTCCCCAATGTATTGCCTTAGTCACTGGCTTGTAGCGGGCATCCTCTGGGATCCCAGTTGATTATCTCTGTAGTAGAATAATTTCAGCTGCATGAGCACTACTCAAAATTTCCATCCAAACATTTTTTAAAGTCTACTGGAAGGCAGGAAATGTGAATTTGGATCTTTCTGAGCAGATGATGAGGTTGAACTAATCTTGCCTAAATCCTGAATCAGAGCTCTGGCTCCTGAGTTAATGTGTGGGGAGGAGAGGTGGCCAAGGAAGTGTAGGACTGGGGGAGACAGGTTTTGAAGAGCTAACATAAACTCAGGGTCTTGGTGTTACCATGGATCAAGCCAAAGGACTGTCTGGACAAATAACCTCTGCCTGAGAGTATCCCAGTCACCATGCCTAACCCATGCTACCGCTTGGGTTCTGATGACTCTGCTAATAATTTCTGCAAGTTCTGTTTAAATTATATAATTTCCAAACGTGAGGCTGTATGCCCCTTTGTGTCATCAATATGAAAATGAATGGCAGGCCAGTGCAGCATTTTCAGATATTGTATTGTTCTCTATCACCACTGCATTTTGAATGAGGCAAAGCATGTGAACTTAATTCTGAGCTTCCTATAATGACAAGCAAAAATTACAGCAGAAAATCAGAATAGTCTTAGCCTTCCAAAAGGAATTTCTTGGCATTCATCAAACTGCCTTCAGTACATGAGGCATAGCCAAAGTTATGTTTAATATAAACGAACTAAGACAGCTCTACCCCAGCCTACCGTGTGAAATGGAATGATTGCTGGTCCATTTTTAACCTACATCTCAATGTAGCAGGACCATAAACACTTTGAAAAAAGTCTCTAATGAATATATGGATTAGTGTAACGTGTGATAGAGACAAGTATTTCAGTTACTTCCTTGTTAATATTTTTCTTGAATTTTCATCTCCTTTTCAGTGTTTCTTGTTGCAAGAATGAAAAACAAAATCCCAGGCAAATTGCAGAGAATTTCTGAGGGGCATTGAGTTGGCCTCCAGTATAGACTGATTTTAATGCACAGCAAGTAGGGATTCTTGATTAGAAATGTTTCTTGGGTTGTTTACAGAATAGGATGGTTTGAGTTGGAAGGGAACTTAAAGATCATCTAGTTCCAACTAGCTGGACTCTCAGTCATTAATCAAATCTCATTTTTTTGGAACAGAAGTAGTTTGCAAAGCCTTTGACCTAAATAACCCATTTAGGGCACAGAAAAAGTACAAATCTTAGTTAAGTAGCAAAACAATAGAAATTGTGAGAAAATGTAATTTACTTCTGTGGCAAAAGATATGGACCTTTAAGTGTGAAACTGAAGTTTGCCTTTTGGTTATAAAAAAGGAGTGTCAAGGCTGTGCCTGTGTGCATGACCAGTGCACTTAAATCGTAAACTCCTTGGCTGGCTCAAGGACTCAGCCTTCTCCTGAGCTCAGGTGAAATAATTGACTAATTTGAGACTATGGACCAAGTTGAAAAAGTTGAGCTGGAATTTAGAGTCTGAACTCAGTAGTGACTCATGAATAGGTTGCCTGGAAGAAACTGTTGGAGCACCCAACAGAAGGACATAGACCTGTTGGAACAGGTCCAGAGGAGGGCCACAAAGACAGTCAAAAGGCTGGAACACCTCTCCTATGAGGACAGGCTGAGAGAGTTGGGCTTCTTCAGCCTGGAGATGGGGAGGCTCCAGGGAGACCTTATTGCAGCCTTTCAGTGTCTGAAAGGGGCTGGCAAGAAAGCTGGTGAGGGATTTTTTACAAGGGTTTGTAGTGATAGGATTGAGTGGTAATGGCTTGGAGCTGGAAGAGGGTAGATTTAGATTAGATGTAAGGAAGAAGTTCTTCACTGTGAGGATGATGAGACAGTGGAACAGGTTGCCTAGGGAAGCTGTGGATGCTCAATCACTGGAGCTCCATCAAGACCAGGTTATACAGGGCTTTGAACAACCTGAGCTAGTGGGAGGTGTCCCTGTCTATGGCAGGGGGGTTGGAACTAGGTTATCTTTAGGGTCCCTTCTAACCAAAGCTATTCTATGAAATGGACTTGGGTCATGTAGAACCTGTATTTGACCTCAGCTTTAGAAAGTAATAGTAAAACATTTTCATCAGAAAAATTCCAAATGGTTCTAACAACAATAAAATTGCAAATACATGTCTTCTAACTTCTCCATCAAGTGTTGTCAAATATGACATGTTCTTACAAAACTGTCAATTTTTTTAAGTAGTCGCCAGACATCTCAAACCGCAAGCATTTGGAACTGAAGATTAGATGCAAAACTTGGAGTGAGTAAATAGCTTAAAGGTAACAGCAGAAGAAAAAATCAAACAACAGAGTTATTTGAGCAGATTGGTTATTGACAGTTTAGATGTGATGCTAGGTTGTTTTTTGTTTTTTTTTTTTTCTTATTCTTTATATTTCAGATTTGCAAGACACCAAACGTAAACCAGAATGTCTCCCACTTACTAGAATTTTCTAAATTACAGGAATGAGAAATTGGGTAATCTTTTATAACAGCTTGTATCGGTGTATCTCAATTTCCATGCCTGCTACCCTTGTTTTTGGCTGAAAATGATGGGTGTCTCACATTCTAGATGTAGTCTTTTATTTATCCTTTTTTTCAGTAGGAAAGATAGAATTACCTACATTCAGTGTGTTTCAGTGCTGACCTTAAAAAGAATGTGTGACAATGGAAAATACATATATGACCAACCACTGATGTACACTAGAAAACAAACTGCGTCACAGCTTATTGAAGTATACTGGTCTTACTGACATTAACCAGAAATTAAGAAATTACCAGATTTTTTTTTTCTCCTCTTGAGAATAGAAGTCTCCAGTTACTAAGACAGTAAATTGGTTTCTTGAATGGGAATTGCTTGGCTTCTCCCAAGTCTTTGCTCTCTCCACCTCCTTTCTGATCCTTTGTCCACGCTGTAACGTTATCAGTAGCTGTTGCTTTGAAGAGATCTTTGTAGAATAGTGTTTTATATTTAGTCTAGGATTTTATAAACTTGTAAATTGTGGTCTAATTATCTTGCAAACCTCTGCAAATTAGCACGATAATTAATGTGCACTTCTGAACTGCTGTGGAAGTTGTTTTACATATAAAATTCCTTCTCTTTAGGGGTGTGTCTGCTTTATTTTATTTGTTTAAACAGCCTGGGTTTTTTTTCCCCTCCAGTTCTGTTTCCTGTTGAGAAACAGACTCGAGCGGTATGATTTACATTTTATTAATAATGGAACTACTTCTAATTCATACTACAACAAAACGGAACAAGTAGCACCACCTATAATCTAGATATCAATTCTTTTTCAATAAATATTTATGCTATCCAATGTCTGTTCTGTTTAATTCATTGTGTAAATAAAGTTAGCAGCTAACATGCAAGACATTCCCCTAATAGTTATCTTGTTGGTTGTTTTTTCCAATAGAATCTCAGACTATAAATTCCCTTCAGATCTTGGCAGAAACTTCAAGCTCTAGAAACTCCAATTAATACTTAATGATATTCCAGAAGTGAAGAACAAGGCCACAGGATTCTTTGCATTCCAGTGCTCGCTCTGTCCTTGAGTTGTTTCTGATACCACAGTTGTATCTGTGTGTGGCAGTAAGAACAAATCTTATCCACCAAACATCTAGTGCAAAAAAACTTCCCCTGCCACTGAAAATACTGGATTATTCTTCTATCACCCATTTATACAGACATTCTCGGTTGGTCTTTTCTGGCTTTGAAAGTGTAAAACTTGTCACAGCTCTACTTTAACAAGAAGAAATAAAATCTATACTGGATTCTGGAGATTAAAAGATTTCCTATCTAAAACTTCAGAAATCAGAACATTTTTTGTTTCCGCATAGTCGGCACTTCTATCATAAGTCCCAGGGAACAACTCCTTTCAGGCCCAAAGGAAAGATGCTGTACAGCTAAGTCTGCCTGTCTAAGGGGGGACCTATCTCAAATAATCCGATCAGCTGCATACTTTGAGTGAGACTTTGAGTAAATGAACTTGGCTTCTGGAAAATATTAATAATAATAAAAGTAAATTTCACCTGCCTCTGCCTTTTTTTTTTTTTTTTTTTAGTTAGAGAAGAGCTTATGAGCTTATTGACAGCAAAACAAAATATGATCTTTCTGTAGGTACTGTATAAAGCTTAAAGGGTAGTAAATAGCAGCGAGTGACTTGTCCACCAGAGCTACTGCCTTGGGATTTACCCTCCCTCCACTTGTGTTTTCCTAACTTTGGTGATGAGATGAAATAGGGACACTGTAGGAAGCTGCTCTCTGATTTTGTCTGCATGTTGACTCAAGCAACGCCGCTCCCATATTTACACCTCTCTAGAGGGATAGGATATTCTGAGAGCCTGGGTTTCTTGTGCCTGTGTCTGGTGGTGGTGAATGGGTAAGCATGGTGAATGGAAAACTCTGAAGGCATCATCATGATGTTTTTAGCTGTTTCCTTTCATGTGAATGTGTTACACTCCTGCTAGATATTCTACTGTATTCTTAAAATGAAAGGCGGGTAAGATCTTTGGGAAAGGTTTGTTTTTATCTATCTTCATCATCTGTCAGTACAATCTGACAGGTTTTGTCATAGTTCAACAAGAAAAATGGTGAACAAAGTGTGCATTTTTTATTTAAATTTGCTTGCTTTTTGTACATCAGCAGTTGTGGTTTTGTTTCTTTAAAAGAAGTCTGAAAATAATATTTTAGACTGCATGATGGTAATTTATTTCTGTCTTAAACATGAAGTTACATTTATCTTGTTCACTTCTGAGTAGTACAATTCTGCTTTGATACACAAAGCAAAATTTGCCAGTCAGTGTTTGCTTGTGATGGCCATTTGTGACCGACCATAAAGTAAATATATACACCTAAGTTGTTCCTGACCTGGAAAGAAGCTCTCAGAGTCAAGTTGTACAGTGTGTTGTGAGAAAGCACAAAGTGGCAACTGTTTCACTGATCTGACCTGACTGCCACAGCTTTGCTTTCACTTCCCTTGCTCCAAGCTATGTGGTTCTACCACCTTTTTCCAGTGGCCTCAGAACTTGTCATGTCTTCCCACATGCCAGTTTAGTCCCCTAACACAGCAGAAATGTTATCTGGATTTTTCTGCTGGGTTGCTGAGCTAAATTTTTTCATAGGGGTATCCAGCAGCTGCCAGATCTGTCCTGGTAAGAGGAATCAACAGACCCAAGTGCTGGGTTATGGACTCGCATCTTCCATGTTTCACAATAGTTACTGGAGGGGAGCATGCTTTAGGAGATGATTCAGAGAATGAGATTATTTTCAGTGCTGTGAAACACCTCTGAGGGACAAATGTCCCCTCACTGACCATTTTATCTTGTCTGGAGCAATCAACCTCGTAACAGAAATTAACCTTTATGACACTTTACCTTAAGTTGCATTCTCTGGTCTCTCCTTTTCTTGCCATTGCTGCTTCTAGTAGTTTTTTTTAATATAATTGCAATCTTGTTTCTTGGGCATTTCGAGTTTTTCTGACTGCTCCGAGCAAGAAGATATGCAACTTCACCTCCTCTGTGTCATGGAAGAGGTATCGAGTTTGCTGTTCACACACTAAAAATGATAATCTAGTTGTCCTTGTAAATTGTCTCCTGGTGTTTCTGTAGGCAAGGGAGTCATGCTAATTTTATGGTTTTTCCACTACGTGTTTTTTTTTTTTTTTTTCTTAAATGGTAATAAAATTATTCCTGTCTCCCACCCCTTTCAGCTTTCAAAAATACCAAAACTGAAGAGCTTTAACTGGATGTAACACAAGTTAAAATTCACAATGGTTGTAGGGAATAATCTGAGCAAGAGTGCAACTTCTTCCCAGTATCTTTGATGCTGAGCTTTTTAAATAACCCCCCTACTTTAATGCCACTAGAGTAGATACAAGAAAAAATTATCTAATTTCACAATTAACTGCGGTAAAAGTGTGATTGCAATTCTAACTATTAAAAAGACCCATCTCTCACCAAGCCCATAACAGTGCTTCTGAAGAGTATAGTGCCTTTTTCTCTCGTCTCTTCTGCAGCTGAAAGTCAAGATTGTAGACAGAGACTAAATATTTTCTTTTTTAATGAAGGGAAAAAGTTTCTAAATGGCACAAACACAGCTCTGTTTAATAAAGGCTATATTTATAGTCTTCGTGAGTCCCTTGTTTAGATAACTGTAATAGATTTTTTGCTTGCTTACCAACATATTCCCATTTCATGTTACAACATATTCTGAATCAGGCAGCTCATTTGATCTTTTGTTGCCTCTGTTTCTTTTCTACAACGCTATTACTTAAAGATCTTCACATTCTACTAATGTGTGTGTGCACACGTGAGATTTTTATGCATATAGATAAAATGCTACCTTAGACTGAAACAATAACATGAAAGTTCCCTTACTCTGGAATAGTGTCATTCCTATTCACTGTAGCTTCTAGAAAAACCTGCCAATCATTGTTTATTTCTGGCCTGTCCCAAATGTCTCCGTTCTTCTCCTCTGCCAGGTCTAAGTGTTGGCCTTTGGCTGCATCCTGTGCTTGGGGTGGAGTTCCAAATCTTCTCAGGTCCCTATTTTCCTCCTTGCACTTTTAAACTTTGATTTAATTTTTTATTTCCTGATTAATGTGAAGCTTTATCAATTCCCAAGCGTTATGCAAAACACAGCAGCAGTCAGTACAAAGTTGTGTTCTATTTTCTTTTTTTTTTTTTTTTTTAAATAAATTGTTTTAACACTTTTCTACATGTTAGTTGAGAAGGTCATCTGATTTTTTGGTTATTATAGTAAGGAATTGAAGATTGATCCATCAGAAGGAATCACGCTGGTTTATAAAATCCAGTGGCCTGTGGAAGAATAGTTAATAAATTAAAAAAAAAAAAAATGGATAGCAAAAGCCTGACGGTATCTTGTCTGCTTTAGTTTGTCTAGGTCAGGTGTTCTGTGCTGACTGGGCAAGGGTTTATAATGAGGATAGCAGTAAATATCAAATAAACAGAGTCCCAAAGATGAGCAGAGTCAATTATTTAAAGTAGCTTAATATCTATACATAGGGACCATAACATAAAGTGGATAGATTTAAAAATGAAATGAACTTAAATATTGTACTACTGTCTTCATATACAGTCAGGGAAGAGGGGGAGAAGTAAGATCCTAGCTTGCTTGTATTGCTACTCGTACTGCAAATAGATAACAACAGAGCTCTGAATGAGTCAGTCCATCTTTATGAGCTGTCTTGAAGCTTTGCTGGAGGACTAACAGAGGCACAGGGAAACTAGGTGACCTAGATGGCCCAAGGCAATCTGCACAGCAGGCTCCACAGCCCTGAGTCATGGATCAGATTTTTTTCAAATGATAAAAGATAGCTAGCATTCTCAGGGTGGAAATGGGGAAATTTAGGATCCTGGGCAGAGGGCTGGTTATAACAGCTGTACAGTCAACACTGCCAGATCTGTATCTCACCGAGTCTTCTGCTATGAGTGTGATTGAGAGAAGATGATGGTCATTTGGAACCGCTGGAATGGATTTACCAAAGGCAAACTGTCCCTGACCAACCTGACTGCCTTCTGCGAAAAAATGACAAAAGGTTTGTGATGAAAGGAGAGCAGTGAATGTTGCTTAACTGGACTTTATTAATGCTTTCATCAGTGTCTCCCACAAAATACTTGTGTCCAAGCTGGGGCTTCCCAGTCTGGATGGCTGGAGAACTAGGTGTGTTGTTAACTGGTTGGATGTTTGGGCTCAGAGGGTAGTAGTTAAGTAGCTGTATGCAGCCTGAAGCCTGCAATAGGTGGAATACTGCAGTGATCAGTCCTGAGACCTCTCACATGTTACATCTTTGATCTTGGAAGCTGGGAGGGGTGGAGTTCAGCCTAGAGAAATGAAGGCTTTAGGGAGATTAAATAGCAGGCTTCTAATGAGGAGGTTATTGAGAAGATGTAGCTAGTCTTTTTTACAGTGGTGCATGGCAGAAGGATGAGAGACAGTGAACCCAACTATAAGGAGAAAAAAAAATTCACTTTGAGGACAGTCAAACCTGGAGCAGGTTGCCCAGTGAAGGGCAATTGCACAATTTGTACAATTTTCCTCTTTGGAGGTTTTCTTGCTCTAACTGGACATGGCACTGAGCATCCTGAACTGATTTCATTGGTGATTGTGCAGTGAGCAGGAGACTGGACTCAAAACATCCTGAGGTCCCTTCTATCCTGAATTATCCTAGGATTTCTGATTGTAATGTCTGGGCACACAGTTGATTAGCCAGCTCACAGAGCTGGCTTCATGCTGCCAGTAAGAGAGCATGAGACACTGAATCTGGTATTACAATCCTGTAGTGGCAACCTTCCTGAGAAATTGTTAGCAAGTTTATTGTAAAAAACATAGGTTCATATAATGTGTTTTCTGTTACTGCTTTGATTTAATGGTAATATTGGGCGTACCGTGTTAGTTTCCATTGTTGCCAAAATAAAGTTTCTAATTTGCCTGTCCTCAGTATTTCATGTTGGTTACATGTTGTACTACATTGCATCTTAAAACACACCTTTTCTAGGAGGGACTTTTATCCTTTGGGGTTTAGATTGGTGCAGCTTTTGAAACGTGCTCAGGGGCTGAACAAGAGCAATTTGGTCTTAATGTTGATGCTGAATATTTTTCTACAGACAGGTAGGCATTCCTATGCTTTTCTATTTTTTTTTCCTATCTTATTCCCCAGGTTGTATATGTTCTGACTTTGAGGGGTGGTAGTTTGATTCTGTTTTTCATCTGAAGTAGACTTACTAAAGGGCAAGAGAGAGAACCTTTTTTTGCAACAGTCTCCAAAATGCCTTCAGCAAGAGATGTGGCTTTGAATGATTGGAAAAGATGGAATTTATTCACCAAACTACATTTGGATTCATACCTTTTGGGGGGAAGACAAACATCGTCCATAGATCATATAAACTTGTCACAGAGCTTGCCAAATTCTGCCCACGGTATGAAGTCTGTGGAGGAACTTCTGGCAGGGTATGCTGACATAGTCCCAAGGGAGGACCCGAATCATGTGACAATGGGCCAAGGTGCATGCATACATAGCACACAACAGAACTGCAGGTGCCCATCTAGCCTGAGAAAACAGACGTTTGTACTTGGGTGTTCTCACATTTCCATCATTCTCTGCTTGGCTGTGAGCTACTTGCCACCCTTGCGAACATGTTCTTTCATAGATCTAGTCCCAATTATTTTATTCCTAAGAAGCCTGCTGCAGGGCAAGGATTTTGAACACCCATCTTGAGCCTCTGATGATGCACATGGGCAAGACTTTCTTCTTGCCACTGTGGTAAAGGAATGAATTTTAACTCAAGTCTCAGGAAAGGCTTAACTCCAAGCCTGTATCTCTTTTCTATTCTCTCGTCCTTGCATTAGTAGACTTTAAGGACACATAAAACTTAAGGCACAGATTTTGTAGCATGCTAGTTCATCTGTTCAAACTCTCCCTGCTGAAAGCCCTGGTGACTTTGCATTTATTCTGCACTTAGCCCATTTTCAAAGCAAGGTGAGTTACAATGTTTTGCTTATCTACATTGAGTACCAAGGCAAAAAAACACAGAGCTCTGTAAATTCACACCTTTCTTTGTGTATAGATATATCCTTGCAAATTCTATAAATACAAAAAACATGGCTCTTAATGGAAATATATTTTACAGCTACCAAAATTCAGTCTTTGCTGGTTGAGAATAAAACTCAGTATGAATATATACTTTCTCTTTTCTTTCTTCTTAAATATATATTCTGATGTTGGACAACTTGTCAAATTTTCTAGCCCAATCCCTCACCAGTGTTGGACATGACTTTGGATAAGTAAAACTGTAAACCTTCAGAATATACATTTCAACTACAAAATGAGGCATAAAACCATCTTTTTTCTTCCCCGCCTCCCTTATAAAAGTAAGGGTAATGTGAGGCTATCTCAGTCTATCTTCTTCCTTAGATCTTGAATCAGGAC